>NW_024348533.1:1969505-2271334 GCF_902729225.1 Pteropus medius
GCGTATCTGGAGAACACGTATTTCCTCTTAGGTTAAATTTCCTGACTCATTTTCCCTGTCTGCATACTTTATTAACACAGGAGACCAGAAAAAAGAGAAAAATATGAGGGTGTTACATTAAGGCCAGGGTGTTAATTTCCATAGCACTATTCCCAGGATGATGGTTTTAGACTTCAATATCCTTTATTCACTGAGTATATACATTTTACTGAAAATTTACAAATCTGAAGGCAAAAGGCACAATGATTGGCTTTCACTTAACTGGGCTCTTTCTCTTTATGGGTTAAACATATTGGTTTTAAATGGTTGAAGAAATTCTCATAAACACTGTTTATTTCAAAGACTTATTTCCCATGACATTTTGCATATATTATTTTTGTTAGTGCATTATATTTAGCTTCACGATAGCTATTGTGAGACACAATGGGAAACAGACCTCTAAAGAAGTGAAATTGTAGAATATTCAGAATCAAAAGCCAGATTATGGTCCCTTTTGCCTTGTATAATTTCTGTAGAAGAAATGTATACAAACAAAACAAAACATCAATAACTACTAAATTCCCTGTAGTTGGTTTTACTAACATCGGTAACACTTATGACCCCCTTTGTTCCTGCAAAGGGTAGGGAAATGAAATTTCAAAAACAAAAACTTAAAACACTATGCATTTCATATGTAGACATTTTCCTAGTTCTAAAGGAGGAGTTGAGGGTCTCATCTAAGCTAATAGCACAGAAATTGCTCTAACCTGGACATTCTAGAGTATATTATGAAGTCTTCCAAGAATTTTGAGATATATTCTCTAGAAATATCCAGGGACGTTCTAGTTATTGTTTATGGTTCTCAATATCTCAAGTTTATGACTTCATCACAGTTTGGCTTCAAAGCTATCTTTTCCCCAAATTCAACTGTAGGACATCTTTTTATACTTTAAATTTCAAATGAATTAAATTTTATAACTCTTAGAAGTTTCACAGAATCCTTCTACAAAAAAAACAAAAACAAAAACAAGAAGAGAATCCTATTCTGTGCTGATGTTCTATAAATATATTTATCGTTTGTTTTAATATATATTCTAAAGTTATATGCGAGTTATAGAGGCAACATTTAAATAATGTAATTTGAACAAAGGACTATGCCTTGAATGTGAAATTATTAAATCTTATACAGAGATTGTTTCATGAAGTTTATCATTTCACTCTCTGTTCAAAATGCATTTTAAAAAATAAATTATGAATTATATTTGACTGATAAGGTGTCAAAAATAAGGTAAGTTTCACTGACAGAGAGAACAATAGAATTGGTACTACTCTCAAAGACTTTGCTATATTTTCATTTTTGCTAGGAACAAATGCAAGCTATAGAATATTACTGTTAGTGGTGGTGGTGTTAACAGCATCAATTTAAACACAAGTGTACACATGAAAACCGAAAGAGTTACTTAGCACAATTTATAATCATGACTACTTAAGATTACAGATAATGCTAACATAGGGCAAGAATGTAAATACACTGCAGAACGATGTGACTCATAGACACATGAAAATCAAAGTTAATATTAGCCACGGTAAATCCAATTATTGACAATAATAAACTGGTATAGACAGAAATCAATATTCACTAATCTCATAGAGTTAAATTATTTTCTACATTAATACTATAAATCAAATTGTCAAATCAATCCAGCCCCACTGGCAAGAGGGGTGGGGGATATTTCCAAAAGCAATTTCAACTTTTCAGAGGACAGAAGAAATTTAATCCACTTTTCCAACAAATGACCTAATTCATTCATACTAGTAAAGAATAATGCAGGTAATTACCTCTGTACTCCATGTGGCTGACCAGTTAAATGGACCCTTCCAACAAATAACACACAATTACATAAAACGCATATTGGCAAGAAAATAAGGAATAAAAACTATCTACTTCCTAATGCTATTGGAACTCAAAGAATTAGAGAAGTCAAGTCTTCATAATCCTGAGTTGTAGTACATTTTGAAAATGTGACACATTTGCTCCTTTCTTATTTTCTAAATATTTATCACACACATGAATTTAGACGGTGTTCACCCTTTTCTGATAAGAAAAACACCACTGGGTAAGACAAATTAACTGAAGCAGAAAAAAGTATTAAAATTTATTCTAGTTTTGACAAGATTTGACAGGACAAACTTTGGTGGTATATATTTGTTATGTATGTGAGTAGGTGTGTGTGTAAGAACGTATGCATGTATTTGTGTGTGCATGTGTGTTAGGGGGAGGTGGTGAGAGAAAGAGAAAAAAACAGGTTGTTTTCAGGTTTCTGTCAGCATTCTTTCCTGGTTAAACACATAGAAGGCTCGATTACCATGGAAACTGAGAAGAAAAGCAATTTTTTTTCTTTTATTCTCTCCACATATTTAGCAAGATCTGAAGAAAAATCAGGTTGCACTGATGTAGTTAGAACAGAAATTCAATTATGACTGAAAATAACAGTAATAAAAACTTCAACATTGCCAGTTAAGTATTATTGCTACTTGGGCACATTACTGGTGGTGGTAGGAACAGTAGCATTACAATCACAAATGTAGGCATAGAAACAAAGAATTTCATAGTACAGTACTTAGCCATGACCCCTTAGCTAACCTTATGTAGATAACGCTAACACATGCTTACTGGAGTTACGAATTAGGATGAGATTCTTGTGACTAAACCATCATCTTAAGTATGTGTAGTGAATATATGAGAGCAGATGCTACAAAAATATTGGTAATATAACAAATAAACAGAGGTCCTGCCTCCAAGGTTTACTTGGCAGATAGACTTTCATTCACTTATTGTCAGGCACTGATCATGGACACTGGCTGCACACTAAATCCAGGGGACAGAACACTGAAAGAAATACAGCTCCTTCTCTTAGGAGTCTGCATAGAGTTGAGAAGAAAAAACATGTAAGTAACTATAAATACTATGGTATGGGGGAAGTTAGATGAAGGTCTGCACAAGGACAAATATGAGCACACTCTTGAAGCACCTCGATATACTGTGAGTAGGGGACAGGGAAAAGCCAACAGATTTCCCATGGGAACAGCACAAGCACTTCATCAGCCAAATCTAGTTACTGTTTAGGAGAATGTCAGCAGATTCCATGTTTATGAGCAAGGGAACAGATTCCACGGCCTCATTCCCAGAGTATCTGACTCTATCTGTGGGAGACAGTCTGGGAACTAGTATTTATACGCATCTCAGGTAATTCTGAGGACACATGTGGTCCTGGGTAGAAAAAGGACGCCAGAGGGGAAGTGTGTAAAGTCATGGGGAATGACTTAAGGCGTTCTCCAAGCAAGGCAGAGTATGAACTTTAATGAAAAGGACATGGGGGAGCTATAAAAAATTTTAATCTGGGAAACAGAATCAAATTTGTATTTTAGTAAGATCTCTAAGACAACAGTATGAAGAAAGCATATGAATCTCATTCTTAACATGAATAACACATGAAAATAAGATGTTCTGATGTTCTTCAGAAAAATGCTAATTGGAGTTTATTTCACATTATTTTAAGTGAAAAAGAATTATAATGCATAAGTCAGCCAAAACTCCTAACGTTTTTCTATAGCATAGCTAAAATATCTACCAGCTATCATTTCTGGGTGAAACAATATGATCTCTATACCACAGAGCTTTATGATTAACGTGGCCTTCCATAGTACTGGTGATCTCAAATATACACAAACCTTTACCTGGCTTTCAAATTGATGCATTTTTGCTAAATTAAAAATGTGTAAAATTTTCCAAAACAAAGATCAAATTCAAACATTCTATGAAGTTTTAGTTGTAGAAACCAAAAGTAGTTCTACCAGGAAAACCAGGTTGTTATTCTGTGGGGTAAGTGTGGATAAGGACCAGCTAGTCCGGACACAGATTAATTAGGTGGAAATTGCAATAATCTAGATGAGAAGGGTTAAGGTTTTGAACTAAGGAGGAGGGGAGCCAAGTGAGAAGACAAGAATAGAGAGCAGGTAATGGAATTAGAGATACTCAGAAGATAAGATCAACTAGATAACAATTGTAGGGGAATGAATGAGTACCCAGAAGGCAAAGGATTGCCAAAGGTTTCTGGGCTGAGTGATGGGGGAGTTGACATTGCCATTCACAGAGGCAAAGAATACATGAGGAGAGAAGGGGAAAGAAAGCGGACAATATGAGTTATTCTATAATATATGTTAAGTTCTAATAATATTGCCATATTAATGGTAATTATAAGAGCAATTACTCTTCAAACAAATACAAAAATTGTTATTTAAATGGGAATAGAACACATTTTAGAAAAATATTTTATATGAGATATACTAGGAAAGAGCCATAAAAGATAAATAAGGTTGACTACCTGTTATCAAATAAATTTGTAAATAACACAACTCCAAGAAATCTGTTTGACCTAACATAATCATCACAAAATCCTTTATAACAAGAAAATATTTGTTCAGAGGTACAAAGCTACTACAGAATACACAAGCGTAAATGGAACCAGAAGAAAAGCACTACAAAAGTATTTATTACCTCAATTACTAGGACCATCTCATAGTTTATTTATTAAGTATGTTAGACAGTTGGAGATGAACAAATGTTTTTACTGTAACTAATAACATTTCTAGATACTTATTAAAACACCAGGAGAGATCTACCTGGGCAAGAGACATAGTAATTTATTTGGCAAATAAAGACTTAGTGTATTTCCACTAAGTTAATATGACTTATTTAAATCATATTCAGTATATGTGAATATGTACTTTTATACATTATAATATATAAAATATAAATCTATATAATACATTATAATATGTTCAATATATGAATATATAATCATATTCAATATATGAGAATATATCATCTTATTCTCCCTTTTAAAAGAAAAACAAAAGAGTTAAACTAGGAAAACCTGTCTGAAAGAAATAGTAAATAAGCAAATATAAACATTGTTCAAGGGAAAGAACAAAGTGAGATCCCCTTGAAAAAAGACTTTTTAAAAGCCTGTCAAACTTCCTTGTTAGAGAAGACAGAGTAATAAGGACTTCTCAGGAGATCGGTTCACCCAAGTAATGTTTTCTCTTCCCTTGCTCTCCACCGTCACCAGGATTAGGAAATTTATCCCCATGCCTGCAGAGGCAGCAGGGACGTTAATGACACGAGAAAGCCTGGGGCAATGGAGAGATGAGCTTGTTAGTGGATCTCAAGTTCAAAGTGGGGAAAAACAAGCCACAAGAATCTAAGTGTGGTGCAGCGACTAAGCTCCAGAGTATCTGGAGGCAGGCGGCATCTTAAATACAGACTTCACGCACTCAAACCTCCACACTTGCATAGCAGCAGCAACATACACAAACCAAGAAACCACCAACACTACTGTTTTCCTCAACGGACTTCAAAGCATGATGAAGAAACTAGTAAAAAAGTAAAACCTGTGTAAATCTGGTTTATATCATCAGTATCTTTCACCACAGCTGTTGCCTCCATCCTGGTCTATATCGTGTCTGTATCATGACTGTATCATACCCTTACCAATATCACCTGCACTGTGCCCCATAGAGAGTCTACTGTATCTGTTGATCACCCTCCCTCTACCTGTTATCACCTTCTCAGTCTCCTCTATTATCTCAAAAGTGGTGCCACCATTTTTAATGGATGGTGCCCAATGCCTATTAAATGAAATCCAAGCAGAAATTCTAGGTCTAATATGCCATTTTAACCTCATGTCTGATTAATCCTCAACATGACCTCTATATTTCAGGCATTCTAGGGCCTTTCTTTTCCTAAACATTATTATTGCATTTCCACTCTAAAGGATTTAAAATTTTCAAAGTAAATAGAATTATATCACTGACATTCAAATATATAAAAAATCTTAAACACAACAAAATACAAACTTATTCAATGAAAGATACTGCACTATTTATTATTTGCCACTCAATAATCAACTTCAGATTGTGTGGTTTAGACAAGAAAACAATATAGTTTAATTTAAGAAAAGTGGGTTGAATGGCCACTATATAATCCAAAAATTAACAAGAGACAAATTCTTTTCAACATTTCAGCATTTCAAGAGTTACAGTGGGAATAAATTAAAGCAAGCTTAAGGACTGCATAAACCCAGAGAATATTCAATTTATCAATGGCTTTACATGTTTCAGAACACAATCCAGGTAGACACCTCAAATAAGTAAAGTTCTCAAAAAAATAGCCATTTTTTTTGTATTTTTTTGTTTTTCATTAAACAAATATCTATGTTGTATGAGATATTGAGGACAATTCTAAAATTTCAATAAATGGGGTTGGTAAAACTGCACAACTACATGCAAAAGAATGAAAGTGGACCCCTATCTTACATCATATAGAAAAACCAATTCAAAATGGATTAAAGACTCAAATTTAAGACCTAAAACTTTAAAACTCCTAGAAGAAAACATCCGGTGTACTCTTGACATCAGTCTTGGCAATAATTTTTCACCCAAAGGCAACAACAAATAAACACGTGGCACTATATCAAACCATAGACCTTTTGCACGGCAAAAGAAACCAACAGAATGAAAAAGCAGACTATAGAATGGGAGAAATGGTTGCAAATCATATATTTGATAAGGGGCTACTATTTAAACTATATAGAAAACACACATTAGCTCAACAGCAGAAAGACAAACGATTCAATTAAAAAATGGGCAGAGTCTCTAAATAGATGTTTTTCCAAAGAAAACATACACATGGCCAACAGGTATATGAAAAGGTGGTCAACATCACTAAACATCAGAGAAATAAATGCAAATCAAACCCACAATGAGATATCACCTCACACTTGTTAGAATGATTATAATCAAAAAGACAAGAGATAAAAAATGTTGGTGAAGATGTAGAGAACAGGGAATCCTTTTGTGCTGTTGTTGAAAATGTAAATTGGCGCAGCCTGTGTAGAAGACAGCATGAAGGTTCCTTAAAAAATTAAAAACAGATAATCTCGAGATCCATCCATGTTGTCACAAGCAGCAGTATTTTATCTTTACTTACGGCTGAGTAAAAACAAAATATCATATGACCCAGCAATACCACTTCTGGATATATATTCAAAGAAAATGAAAACAGGATTTCGAAGACATGTCTACACCCCCCATGTTCACTGCAGCATTATTCACAACAGCGATGACATGGAAACAACCTAAGAGTCCAATGAAGAATGAATGGATAAAGAAAATATGCTGCATATAAAATGGAATATTATTCGGCCATGAATATTTCTGAATATTATTCAGAAAGGAGGACTTCCTGCTATTTGAGATACCATGGATGGAACTTGAGGATGGAAAGTGAGATAAATCAGACAGAGAAAGACAAATACTGCATTGTATCACTTACATGTGGAGTCTGGAAAAAAAAGTCAAATTCATTGGAAAAGAGAGTAGAAATATGGTTTCCAGGGGCTGGGAGGTGGGGGAAATGAGAGGTTGGTCAAAGGGTATAAACTCAGATATAAGATGAATATAAGATGAATAAGATCTAAGGATCTAATGTATAACATGGTGACTATAGTCAATAATACTGTGTATAACTGACATTTGCTGAGAGAGTAGAACTTAAATGATCTCAAATTAAAAAAAAAAAGATAAATATCTGAGGGGATGGATGTGTTCATTAACTAGATGGAGGAAATCCTTTCACAACGTGTATGCATATCAAATCATCACGATATAGACTTGAAGTATCTTTCTATTTTATTTGTCCATTATACCTCAATAAAGGTGGAAAAAAAAGTGAACAGCTCTCATTCACATAAGAGATTTTCCATGCAATGTGGACCAAGAATAAGATATTTATAAAGTGTTCTGGTTGGCTTAAAATTAAACTTACTGAATTTCCTATGTATAAATTTTATTAAAGGAAGCAATTTCTTTGAATCTCAAATTTTAGCACTAAAATGATGGGTAGTAGTAGTTGTCAGCATCACTTTGAAATGGCCAGTTTTTGACAATGAGCATTAGTTATATCAATTCCTGGTAAAATTCTTGCTTCAATGCTTTTTTTGATTTAAGCATGTGGTAAATGTGAGATTTTATGATAAATTATCAAAAATACTAATGCTTTAATATCTGTTTTCCAAGTAAAATCTAAATGACCCTTAAAAAGATACAATAAAAATTGATTCATGACATCACGGAGGATGATTTTTCAAAAAAATCTGCATAAATCGGAATTAGCCTTTGAGGAGTTTAAGGTACACGAACCAGCTGTGCAATTGTACATCTAATTTTCCTCTATAATATATAAAATTCACATAAAATTGGACCTCAAGGTCTCAAATTGCCTAGGAAAGAACTTTAAAATTCTTTTCTTGGGGATGATTCTTCTGTTCTGCTTTCTTGTTTTTTAAATTAAGTATTGTTTTAACCTGTCTGGTTGACCCCTCTCTGCCTTGCCTCCTTAGCACACAAGCACGAGTTAAGGACTCATGTGCTCATGTGCTAAAGACAGAAGGCAAACAGAATCCTCCCCTAGCTACCACTGCACCCTGGAGCACAAGGCCACCAACACTGTCTAATGCCACCTGCCCTGACCTTCATTAAGTCTAACTTGAGCCACCATGAGGCCCCTGTGACAAGGCTTCAGATAATTTTTTTTTTATTATTCCATTCACCGCACAAGTCTGAAAGGGCATTCTGACAGCAATAAACCCTACAAGGAACCACAAAATATTACTTCTTGAAAGTCTCCCATCCATCCAAAGGAAACAAAGACATTAAATATCCTTTTTACATACCAGCAAAGTGGATTACAACATGGCATTGTATCTTATGAAAAATCCATTACCTGAACAATAATGTTCCCGACCACATTACAGTTTTGAAAACAAGCACCCAAACTGTCAGCAATATCCTGTCTGGAGTCCTAACAATTTAATTAGCAATAACTCTATTAGCAACACTGCCACACAGGACAAAGTTTCCGATAACATGCACGCCTGATCTTCAGTCGTTGAAGGACAGCTTAAAACAAATCGGTCTGAGTAAAAAGTTACCTGAAATCCTGATAACATTCCTGTGCAAAGTGACACAAGGAATATGGGGCTGGACACAGGAACTTTAAAAATGAGGCACACAGAAATAGTAATTGAAAAACAAAGAAATGAAAGCATTTATAAAACCATGAGAGAGCACAATAATGAGGTTAGAAATTTGGCTATGTGAAACAAAATAATAACCGCCCTCCCCCAACCAAAAAAAAAAAAGAAAAGAAAAGAAAGAAAAAGAAAAAGGAAAACACATTTAGTAGGTCAGGTCATAACTATTAAATGTTAGTTATGTCTCTTTAGCTTCTAATCTTTCAGTGGCTCCTTCATCTAGGACAAAGATCGGGATTACCTGGAAATGACTCGGGATATTCTGGTCACCTACACAATAAGCTAGCTGGGATGGGGGCTGCTCTGTCTCTGACAGGAGGGGCCATCCAGGCTTAACTTCCCGTGACTTGCATCTGCCCACAGAGGGAACTGTAACATCTCAGGGGTTCTAAAGTCTGTAAGTACTGGGCAACTAGAATTTCCAGGCTTTTCAACAGCCGACATCAAGACTTTGGGGCACTCATCAGCCTGTGTATTACCACAGCATGGACCAGAAGCACTCTAGCCATGACATATTTCTCTATGGAATGATGGGGAAAAGAGAGGTACCCACGTTGTCTCTTCTCTTGCTAATTTTTGGCTATGTACATTTTCCCAATAAAGCCTATTCCTTAAGCATGCATGCTTTGTGGAATCTGTCCTGAACCTGGGCCATAAAGGCAGAGATCCAGATGGCTTTCATAATAGATAACAGATAGAGACACAGAAGGAAGCCACCTTGCACCACCTTCATCCATAAGCAACAAGATGTCATCTCTTGCTAAAGTCATAGGTTAAAAAGAATAGAACAAGGGCATAGAGAGTAATTGAAATGTAAATATAAGCATTGGCTTACACATCACTAACCTAAAAGAAACCAGGCAGAATTTTAGTTAACTGTTTTAGCTACTTTCCCCTTTTTTTGGCTGATATGAGATTATATTCATAAGTTAAATTTCTGAATGTCAGTTGCAGGGATATAGACATTTATATTCCCCTAACCTAGAAATATGGAAAGCTATTGGTGAGGGCATGTTCAGAATGAGGGATGCTAATTTTTATGAGCATAAGGATCTTTTAAAAACAGTATGCTATTAACTTTTATGAAATAACTGAAGAGTAGCTAATACACAGACTTTTAAATTATACATATGATCCTGTTCCCTTACTAGAAGCAACACTACATAAATCCTCAGGGTGCTCACTTAGTACTATTCTTGTGGAATAAAGAAAGTTGAGGAAGACACTCTCAGTGAGGTCCTGCTTATCTTGGTTCCCATCCCAGGCCCTTCACTGGATCCTGGCACCAATCCCTGCCACAGGCACAAAATGACAATCTCTAATGTGTTATTGGCAACACCTCCACCATCTGGAAATTTCTTCAGTGACCTACTTACTCAATGGTCTTCAAAAAATAAAGGAGAATTTTAAAAAATGAATTCCAGAGAGACCCATATTCTAAAACTTTTTCTGACTGTTTCTGATAATCTTATCTTTCCTGTAAGAATGAATTCTACCTCCAAGGAACCTGAGGACTGAGAGGTAGAGCCCTTTGCCTAAAATCCTGAGCACACACAAAGGAAAGAACCCAGGAAGGGTACCTGGCTGTTACTAGAGTCTGTGAAATAATTGTCAACCTGAATGTTGAAAAAGAGAGAGTAGGGGAGAGAGAAAAGAAGAGAGAGGGAGTAAATACATACTAAAGACATAATTAAAATGTAGTACAAATAATATATCTGGTTATAAATCCATGTTAGAAAGATCTTTTAGCTTACAGAAATTATGTAGATTTTTAAATAAAGTATAAATTTGGGTTGACTTGAAATTTAAAATCAGAGATAATTCTGTCATTAACTCTTCCATTACTGATAGTCCAATAAAAAATTATGCACCCTCATTCTATCTATCTTGTTATTTACACCTGTTACCAAAAGTGTTATTTTTATAGTGAAGCCTGTCAAAATTTTATTCCAAAAGCCTAACATGCTTTTAAATTAAGAGACAGAAAAACATACTTAGAATACCTTCATCTCTCATAAAAAGCAACAGAAGGTAAAATATATAGTATTCTTAATCATTTTATTTAAAAACTGAGTGTCTATTATTTTAAAAATTCATGAGTTCTTTAAATATAGTGATCACCTTTATGAAAAATATTTTCCCTGTTCAAAGTTAGCTTTTTCTGAGACAAAATGCTGAAATTCATTGCAAGTTTCATGGCATAAGCAAGAGATTTTAACTTTCCGAATGAGCAAAGTGATGCTGAGTAAGAGAGAAATGATGACCAAATAGGTCACAGCCTCACAAAAATCAGCAGTTCTTAGAGCAAATACGAAATGACTTTTTATATAGTCTTCAAATATCTGTATTGACATAAACTGGATTTTAAAGATATATCTATATGCCACTGAGACTTGACCCTGTGAAAAATGCACTCTCTGAACGTAAATATTCACATTTAAGGTGAATGAATTACATCATCTCACTCATTACTTCCCTCCTTTATTCACTCAACAAACATTTCTTCTTTTTTAATTTAATTTTATTATTAGTTTCAAGTATGCAGTACATTGGTTAGACATTTATATAGTTTATAAATGATCCCCCTGATTGCTCCTTCTCTCCTTTGGCTTTCTTTCCACCTAGCCATTACATTAATGCTAACTGCAAACCTTATGCCATGCTCCCCATCCCCGTGACCATCTGTCAACTATTAATTTGTATTTCTTTAACCCTTCACCCCTTTCTCCCAGTCTCCCAACTCCCCTCCCCTCTGGCTGTCACCAGATTGTCCTCCATCTTTGTGAGTCTCAATAAACATTTCTTAAGAAGCTTTTGATAGAAGGCAAGTGCCATGTCACGTGTTGGGCATATCATAGGGAGTTATAGACAGACAGTACCTGACTTTATGTAGTTTATAGTCTAGTGAGCAATATAGAAATTAGATGAAAAATCACACATGAAGATGGATTTATATTGTGCTAAGTGCTATTAACAGGTGCCCTAAGAGACTGTTTAGAATGAGAAATCAAGGCAGAAGCCTTAGAAAAGATTAATAACTATGCATTTAAAAAATTTGCATGAAAAATATGGTAAAGTTTTTCTTTTCTCTGTTTTTTAAAGGCCAAACAACAAACTGCAAAAGTAATTTTGCCATGCATGGCAAAGAACCAATTTCTGTACTGAATCAAATGCTCCTACAAATCAATAAGAAAAGTCAAAAATACAAAAGAAAAATGGGCAAAAAATATATATATATAAATGGATTTCAAATATATGAAAAGATCTTGAGCCTTTTATATAATTTTAAAATGCAAGTTAAAACAGCTTTAAAAGTACCCTTCATTTTTCACTAATTAGATTAACAAAATTAAAAAATGATCATAAGCAATATTGGTGAGTAGCTGGCAGAAAAGGTGCTTTCACAGCCTCTTGGTAGGAGTATAAATTATGGCACTCAATTTAGAGCAAAATTTGGCAAGACCTATTATCACTTAGAAAGCAGAAACACTTTGACCCAACATTTTACTTCAAGAAGTCATCCTATAGATATTTTAAATGTGTATATAAAAAATATTTATAATAATACTTATTGCAGTATTTTTTAAATGTCAAAAGGCTGAAAACTATCTTAATGTCAAAAGGCTGAAAACTATCTTAGTAATAGACTAATAATTCAATAAAACAGAATTATATCCACACAATAAAATACACTGGAGCTGTTTTTAAAAAAAAAAAAAAAATCAGATCCTCATGTATTCATACAGAAAAATCTTTAAGATTCTTCCTTTTAAGTACAGAAAAATAATCAATGGGGTTAGAATAATGAATGTAGTTTTCATTTAAATATATAGCCACACATAGATGCTAGCTAGCATTGGGTAAGTTGTTTCTGAATATTTTACTGCTAAATTACTAAAAATTAAATAATTAGTTCCTTCTGGGCAAGGGGTCTGAGGTGGAAAAGACACTTTTACTTGATTTCTTAAAACTATGAATGGATAGCTTTTCCTATGAAAAAGAACTAACTTTAAAAAACTTGGATTAAACAATGGGTAGCATGATTGAAGGAACTGAGGGAAGATGAGGTAGGTGTCACATATATTGGTTTTGACAAAGTAAATGCAGACAGTAACTAGTCTGGTTTTCTTTCACGTGTTCAAAAACGTCATCCTCAAAAATGAAACAAAAGAGCTGGAAGTTTTAAAATATGATTTGAGTCATCTGAGAAATGTGTCCATTGGTTGGTAGACCTCAATCATCAGAAGTTTATGTAAAATGATTCAAGAAGGAGGAAGAAGCTAACAAACAGTATGGAAGGCACAGAGTTATGAGCTAGACAGTAAGTAGCACTATACATGGTTTCATCCATTAGCCAAAAAAAAAAAAAGTCTCATATAAATTCAGGAACTGTGTCTTGCATGAGGGATATTGAAAACAAGTCAGATAATATCTCTATATTTATTGTTTTTTGTGTATGGTGGGCAAGACATCACAAACAAGTAAACAATTAAATAAGGCAGTTACAGATATGATAAATGCTATAAAGAAAAGAAAATAAAGGCAATGATGTAATAACATATGTGCATATGTGTGTGTCTGTATTGGGGGTGGCAGACCTTAGAATTGCTATGTGTTTGCCATTAGGATAATAAGAAATTCTCTGAAACAACCCATCTGGTTTAGAAGTCTTTTTCCTCAAAAACTTCATCATATAAAACGTATCCATGATATTCATCAAGACAGAACTTGGCTGTGCATTTTTAAAACAAGTTCCCTCTAACAATTGACTAAGAAACCAAATCAAGAAATCCAGTATATTGGTTAGAAGACAGAAACTGTTGCTGGCATTAAGTTCTACAACATTTAAAAATGTTGCAGGAAGATGTAAAATAAACCCATCCACACAGCCAAACAACTCTTGGGTTCTGAGAGGCAAACATGCCACCATGTTCCACTAGGTTTCCTGTGCAGCTTGTTAGGGCATTTGCAAATAGTGTATAAAATAACAGTTTCTCAAAAGATCCTATAAGCAAACGATTTCATCAGCTAGAAAGAGATGACAAAGCAATGGGGCTGCACTGGTTGAGTGTACCAATGACATTGACATTGAAAGTGAGGCTCCAATGTGACCTAAAATAATAATATGGGCAATAATAACAAACTTTAATCATAATAACAACCGTTACTGTGGTTAGGTACTTCCTATCCTAGACACAAAATCACTTAAATGGAAATTACTCTCACAAGGGTATTATCATCCCCTTTTTTTAAGATGGGAAGTTCAGTAACTTTCTCAAAATAAGAAAGAACCACTCTTTGAAATGACTTCTGTTTGGTTCTAAGCCCCATGCTCTACATCTACAATGTGAGAGAAAAGATAGAAAGAAAGAGAGGGGAGTGTAAAAGAGAAGATGAAGGAAGGGAGAAAAAGGAGGGAGGGAAGAGGGTAGGAAAATAGAAGAGGAAAAAAAATGCCCAAACACACAAATCCATGGTTTTCTGGCCCGTGAACTGAGGCTCCGAAAAGGGGTTACGAATGCAGCTAGAAACCTCTTCGTGCACATTCACTGTCTAAAAGGAATAAATATGCACTACTTTTTAAAAAAATGTACACAGACACTTTGGAACCAGACCATTCTTTAAAAAGATAGAGGATAAATGGCACTGGAGTTGGAATGAACAATCAGCACTAGGATCTTGATTCTAACATATATTTTCTGTCATATAAACTTGAGCAAGTTCACTTAAACTTCAGAGCTCAATTTCCTCATCTAGAACAATATATAATAGTACCCACTTCTTAAAGTTGAGATGAAAATTAAGTGACAATATTTCTAAAGCATTTAGAACAGTGTTTGGTTATTCAAATACTTATAACACAATGAAACACTCAAGTACTCAAAACACTGAACAAAACTTTATTATCATTTTATCTACTACAATAACAATAGTAATAATAATGAATACATATGAGAATTCAAACCTAGAACTACTGCTTTAGGGCACAATTTGATATAACATGGCATGACTGGGGATTTACTAGGAAATTGCCTCAAATAGACCATCATGTTGCAATTAAAAAATGGCTTGTTGGTTTTGAGCAAAATGTTTAGGCAGATCAGAGATTTAAAAGCAAAAGCCACAAAAGGTTACAGCAATTAATGGTTGCTCTAGCCATAAATACTGGATATATTGATGGGATAGAACTTCTGGTCACAATCCATCTACTCTGCTTACAAAACTGCCAATAACAGACATCAATATTGCTTTCCTGCTCTATCAGGATGATAGAAAAAAATACATCCCTTTTGTAAATCTAAAGACGATGGAATGCATTCAAGAACTTAAGACAGAATCTTTAAGTGTCAAAGAATGCCAATTCTTTCCATTCCGTATCTTACATTTTATTTGTAGTTTACTTCAGCACCTTTTTCTAATTAAAGATAGCAACTGAGCAACTTCTGCTTTTAAACTAAAAAGTTTATAGAAAACCAAATATAATAAAAAATAAATATGTATGGAGGAGATACCCTTATTCCTTCTGAAAACCATATTGGCTTCGCCAAGGAAATCATTTAGGTGGGATGCCAAGGTAATGTACTATTGAACTCCAGTCAGATTTTTAATTCACTTTTATTGTTGTTGTGACTGAAAGGTAAAGAAAGTGTATGCCTCAGCAAAAGTGTGTAACATTCTAGAAGAGAATGTTCGCAGATCCTCAGTGTCAGCTAGTTGGCTTATACGGTCCCATGGCTGGTCTGAACTGCTGAAGGGGTGCCCAGAAGAAAAATGTCAAAGAGATGCGACAAAACAACTTTCATTATCTAAAAGGTTCTTTCTTCTTCCTTGATTGTCTATTTCTGTGCTTCTTGGACAGAACTGACTGGAGTAACAAAGAGTAATTGGTATTATGGGATGAATCTATTCAAGCACTGTAAACAGAGAGAGGACACTCATGACAATGCAGCCACTGATAGCTACAAGAAGCAACTTCATTTCCCCTAAATGTACTGCGACAACGTGATGCCTTGCATTATTTTTTAAACCTAAGGGCTAACAGTTATCTGCTCCCCTGATTCCCAGTCCAGAACAGGAACCCTCTCTTCTTTTTCTCCTTTCTCTTCCTCCTACTCTTTTATCCAGTGGTAGATTGCCCATGCTATTTTTAACGTATACCCATGGCTGCTTTCCACTTACCTCACTTATAGGATCCAAATTTCATGATTGTAACAATGGCAATGGAACAGATTTGATTAGGGTAGAAAATGGTTAAGACGTGACTTTTTGAAAAATTCAGAAGCTTGTTGATAAGATCTCAACACCTTATCTATTGTGGACCTTTATTACTATGATACTATCCAAGGTTCAAAATCTTGAACACATCAGCACTATCATTACTTTGTAAAAAGAACACAAAGTAATGTATGATGAAATTTCACACTTGAGATGCCAAACATAAATTAGTATAAAAGAGAGCCAGAAATCTAGAAATCATCTTGATTCCATCTATACTCTCACTTCCACTTAAATCTACCTTCAAATTTTTAAATTCTATCTCCTAAATTTTCCTTTAAAAGATCAAGCTGGCATCACCTCTCACCTGGATTAGTACTACAAAACTCTTTGTTTCAAACTCCAGACTCATCTTCCCCCAGTTAACTCTTGGCCTGCCACTAGATTTTCTTCCTGAAGGGCGAATACAATCATGCTATTCCTCAAATTAAATACTTTAGTCACATCCTTGTAATTATACAGATAAAGACCTGCAATCTCTCCATCTTTTTCTCATGTTACTCATGTTACTCACCCTTAATGATCTACTTGGTGTTCCCCTGTGATCTTGCCTTGGTGTTCCATCTGTCTGAAATGCTTTTCCCACCATCTTAAATCTGTTAACAATAACCCCTCCTCTAGGTCTCAGTTCAGGTGTCATCGCCATGAGAAGGCTAGATTATATACTCTTCCTCTACACATTCCATCCCTTCTGAGTGTCTTTCTGTGGTACCTTTGTCAACCGTGATGTTATCACCTTACTGCTTCTCTATTGTCCTTATTCTACTGTAGATTTCTTAGTCATCGGGACTTATTTTTTTTCATTTTGTTGTCCTCAAATCCTAACCTAGAGAAGGTGTTCAACAAATTGTTACTAAATGAGTTAATGATTAATGAATAAATAAATAAGTCCAGAAATAAATGAATGTAAGTGAAAACCACCACCGCATAAATAAACGGAATTTGACTAGATTAATCCAACCTTGATATGAATGAGACTAGGGTAATATTTCCAGCATAAAATCAGTTACAACTAGATAGTAAAATTAAAGTTCATAAAATCACAGGTTTGAGTTGATACTATATTACCTAGCTATCTTCAAATATTCACATTGCTTCATATTCGATTTACGTTCAATCAAGAAGTAAAGATACTTTCTGAATCCAATCATTCTTAAGATTGGCTGGTGGAAAAGCCAAAGAACCAGAAAGCAGGAAACACACACACACACTCACTCACACACTCATACCACGTTAGCCACTCTTCCTGCTACCTCCTAGATTCTTGACTTATTCCATTTATATTCTTTTAAAAATATTTTCTAATTATATCCTTTGATTAATTTGAGATTTTCCTACCAGAAATTTTCAGACATATTTTTACATTAAAGTCATCTTGTATTTTTGTTAAAAAATTAATTTTCAAATATGCTGTTTTTTTACACATTAGAAAATTCTGCCTATGGTATGTTAATTAATAGAAACTTCAAAAGGTGAAATATCAAATCATCTTGATTATACATTAAGCAATATTTTAGACTAGAGATCAGTACTCTATGACTCTTGGACTGTATGTTTTAATAAATATATTTTTACTAGAACATAATGACATTCTTCCATTAACGGATTATCTGTGCTCCTTACACACCACAACAGGGGCAGTGAATAGTTGCACAGGGGCTTGCAAAGCCTAAAATATTTACTATCTGTCCCTTGGCAGAAAAAGTTTCCTGAATGCTGTTCTAAGCACTTTACCTAGATTAAATCATTAAATCACAAAAACAATCCCATGAGGTTGACACCATAATTATTCCCATTTTATGGATGATAAACTGAGGTACGAAGAGGTTAAGTAATTTGCCCAATGTCACAGTTAGCAAGTGGCAGAGCTGGGGTGAAGGCACTCAGATTTCAAACCTTTGTTCTTAACCATAGCGGGCCAAGCTAATTGAATAGAAAATAACTAAATAAAGAACACTATTGAAAATCTCTTTTATTGCTGTTTTTTCATCTGTATCTTATTTCCACTATAACACATCAATTCTAAAAAGCTTGATGTGAGAGAAAAAAGACTATTTCTGCAAACTGGCAAATCTGATTGTCATAGTGTTTTTATTCAAGTTAACCCAAACAGATTATTTAATAAATGGTTTGCTATTTTTAAAATTAACAATCATTCTCTAAATATTCAATAGTAATACATCTTATAACAGTAATTACTTATACATAAAAACATACAGTAGTATCTTTCAGAGTCATGCTATGTGTTCTGAAATCCAATAAAATCTACTTGAAATAATTGGTAATCTTGATACTTTCTTCCTTCAGTGATATACTTTTTTGCTTTGCATCTAAAAGGTTAAGCTTTAGGGCCAAACTGTTAGAAAGCATCAGGATTACCAATTATTTCAAGAAGAGTTTATTGAACTTCAAAATCTCTTAATATGTACCTTCTTTCATCTGGAGGCACCTCTCACTGGGTGCAGCTGGTTGTGCCAGATGTGAAGCGGCATGGAGAAAATGCCCCAAGCTGCCCATCCAGGGGGGGCTCATGAGCCCCTCTGATGATGCTGCTGTAGAAGTATAGCTTTTAAAGTCCTTCTCTTCTTTAAATTCTATAGCATGGATTTATATACTTCTAGTAAAAACACATTTTCTAAAACCTTGACTAGTGGTTAAAAATAATTATTATTCTCTCCTGAAAAGTCAGTAGTAGTTCATTGGGTTAACCTTTGAGTCTATTAGCCCAATGAGGAAATAAAAGTGAATTAACTTGTACGAGTGGTAGTTCTAACAGAATATACATAATGTATTTATTCATTCATTCGGTACTATTTATTGAGCACCTACTATGTGCTAGGCTTCGTTCTAGATACTGGGGATATAGCAGTGAACAAACAAAATTGATTTTTAAAAGATCCTACTTAGCCACCTTTAAAGTTTATCATAATCGTACCTCATATTAGCTGTAAATAAAAAGCCCTGGTCTGGATAAAATGGGGAAAAGGGTGTATTTCTTTCAAAATCAATACACAAAGAGGAGTAAAAATATTTTACTATTTGTGCTAAGCTGCAAGAAGATTCGTTCCTATAGATATTACTTGTCATTCTGGTTTTATATGCCAGTCCCATTTGTAGATTTTTCCTTAGGAAATTTTACACATATTCTTAAAATGCTAATATTTAATCTTTTTCCTCTTGTCAGAAAAGGACTTTTTCATGTGAAAGTTATGACTTGGGGAAGTAAAGGGACAGATGACATAATTTTTGTTCAACATCATTAAAGTGGAGTAAATAATCAGTTCATTACTTATACAGTGAAGTTACATAACATTCTGAGGACGCAGTACACAAAGCATGAGACAGCAGTACAAAAAAGGCAGAGCCCATAGCAGTCCTTCTGCTTTCTAAAATATACATGAATTCAAGTGCTCTGAAATGGCTGAGGCCGACATTGACTATCACCAATCACAGAAAAGAATATTTCTAGAAGATGCTATGAAAGTAGGTTTAATCACACTGTCTCTGTGAGTATAAATTTAAAAGAATTACAATTTGTCCCAGCACTAAAGATATCTGAATGAGACACTGCAAGTCTAGAGATTTCATCTTTTCATTCTGGAAACAGGTATAGGGGTGATTAATAAAGACAAGAGAGATGAGGCAAAGGCACAACTTAAAATATACAAAAGATGTCTATCTTACACTTTCAAAACTCAGGTATATAATACAGTGTTTTTCAAAGTATACCTTAAAAGTTCAATTTTTATTTTTAAAAAGGCATTATGCTTCAATATAGTATAGAAAGTTACAAACTGGTTAGTAATTATAAAAAATAAAATTCAAATCCCAACCAGAAAATTATAAGGAACATTAACTATTAATAAAAGCTACCATTTACTGAGCATTTATTGTGTGCCAGGTACTGTGTTAGTCCTTTTATCTACATCGAGCCATTTAATTCTTAAAACTGCTTTGTGAAATACTTATCATTTTCACTTCTATCAGACAAGGAAACATTAAGAAGTGAAATAAACTTCATGTTTAAATCAAAAACTAAAAGTATATACACTTCTAATCAAGTTTAATTCTATTAGTGTTTATATAACTTGCTGAGTGCTGCTTCTGGTACTTAGCTTTAATTAACTTAATATTAATTTTCTAAAGTATATAAATAGAATGTTTCATGTACAATTGACTTTGATGAGACTACTAAAATACATTGAGAAGAGTGAATGAAAGGTACTGTATTAAATATAGTAATTGTTCTTCCCTCACTCCCTTTTTAAACATAGTTCTGAGTTGTCCAGAAGAAAACTACACATTGGGCTAATAATCCAAGATACAAATTTTGATCAAGTTATATAACTTCTTTTAAGACACTGGTCTATGCTCTGAAGCAGAAAAGATGATAAAAGGAATTTGTTCACATCTACATATAATAAATGGATCATAGAAACACACTATTTGTCCCGTGTTTGAAAACATTTGTGATTATAAAGAAAATGAAGCCAACTATTTTAGTGCAGAATTCATTGAGGGGCTGTTTTCACATCAGAAGAATATAGTTAAATATAGAAATATACAAAGAGAAGAATCATTGAAGACTGAATTCTGATCACACAAATGAATTAAATGAATAGTGCATTATAAGGAACCTAAAAGAGAATTTATATAAGAAACTAAATTATGGGACCGGATTACTAAAAGACAACACTTACCATCGGTAAAATTAGAAATATACATGGCACTCAAATCCTATTAAAAGGACAAGGCTTTTATCTCACTCTAATTGAATCAGTTGTTATGAATTAAAGAGTTGAAATACCACATGACATCATCCAGTGAATGAGTATATAATATAAGACAGGTATAAACCTTAAGTCAACTTTTAAACCTCACTTCTGATTTTAAATTGTTAATATGTTTTCCATTAGATTTATTTCTGCTTTATATTGCTTACTACTAAATTAGTAGCAATTTTTCTAATGATAGTAAAATACTAATAAACATTTCATAAATATATAAATAAATAAATAGTTTATCGATTGATTGATCGATTTCTACCTTAAGTAGTTCTTTTGCAGATTAGAGGTGTATATATAATATACCTAGCAAGCAGTGCTTTGCATAGTAGCTACTCAATTAAATTAATTAAAATATATTATTAATATCTGAAACAAAAAAAAAGCAAAACTAAAATAAACAATAAAATCTCATGTACAGTTATATCTTCTATATAGCTTATCTATATCTACTAAGCATGAAAGTTCTTTCTCTTAACAAATTAAAGAACAAATTTTCATACATTTTTTATGAATTGCTCAAGTGAACCACCCCCAGTCAGAGACTGTCATTAGAAAAAACAATATGATTTATTTAGCTCTTCTTTTTAACAAATCTTTTTCAAGTCACTCTAGAGTTTTCTTCATCATGAGGTTAAAATGCCAGAGTAGCCAGTTTCTAAAAATCTGCTACCATCTTCCCTCTACAACCCATTAACTACATAGCTTGAAAGCTCATCATTAAAAAAAAAAAAAATTTGATGTGTGAAGTTTTTTATATACATTTAAGTTTTCCATCAGAAAGACTGATATTAAATATTGCTAAAGAAATAAAATTTTCAAAAAAGTTAAGGTCCCCAGATATCCTTCATTCAGTCAATCTCTTTTATAACATTTGATTTTAACATCTCCCCAAAATTCGCTGTCTTTAGGTGAACAGCTATTACAGCAAATATCTGAGCACTGACTGGGATGTTAAATATGAAACCAGGATGGGAATGGTTATAGAGCGCAAATCATCTTAATAAGTGTCTAAATCACCTCTAAAGAAGAGAAAGAGATGGCCCTGGTGCCTAATAAGTAAATGGGCAAATATTTGATAGATGCTGAATTAATAAATGCCTTATGCCTGTCACACAGAAGTTGCATTAAAGTGTAACTAAATCTTGGGGTAAACTGTATAGCAGAGACAACACTTGATTTGCAGAATTGAGGGTTTACTCCTAACTGGCTACTGAAATGTGACCCTGGGAAGGCACATGGCAATCACTTGGTCTGCCCACTCAGCAGTGTCTTAATTTACAAAAGGAAGGGCTTTGACAAACCTCTCAGTTCAGATTACTAAACTGAACCCACAGGTGTTTAAGAGATGCTGTGCAAATGGATCTAGCTTGTGCCTTGGTTTCAATTGGAGCAGTTCTCATTTTGTTTTGTTTTATTTTTTTACATGCAGAATACAGAATTGGGTCAGACCAGCTGGGATGCAACTCTAATTACAGCCACTTACTACCCTGGGCAAGTTACTTCAGCTCTCCATGCTTTGATCTCCTTGCCAGTATAAAGAGGAGAATGATGCACCCACCTCAGAAACGATCTCATTTAATCCATGCAACAACTCTATATGAAATCATTAGAATGCTGATTCATATATAATATCAGGTCAAATTTCATACAATAACTGTCATGTTGTTATCATCATTGTCATCATCATTATCACTGAAGAGAAATCTCATAGAAAAGATGGTTTAGAAGTAATTACATCACACTGGTGCCTCATGATGCTGAGCACATGGAAAGCTTCAAAGGAAAATATGATTCATATAGTCACAAAACGACTTACTATAATGAATGCAAAAATGGTTTATAAAATAAAAATATCATCAAATAATCAGATTAGAGAAAGTGCTTTCTATTTAATATTTATATTTGACCATCATGGGTAAATTTTCAAAGAATTTTTGTTACATATGAAGTAGTTAATAATTCATTATTGTAGTAAAATTCTCTTTTCTTTTAACATTTAAGATCATAACACCCAGTTTATAATCAATGCTTTGTTTACATTCTTCAATTTGCTACTTCCTTTAGAAATTAAGGGTCAAGGGGAAGTCATTTTGTCACATCACAAATTATGAAGTAACCATTTTTAAGTAATAATTACACATCATTTGAAAACTAAAGTTCTGAGTAGCTGCTTCTATATGAGAAACAATCAAAGTCGTAGTCTTACTAGATTTTAATATCACCACACCTGACATTACTTCTCTACACTATGTTTTATATCAATAACATATTTTCTAGTATAAATTAGGATATTAGATTCTTTCTACAGAAAAAGCAAAGGACACTCACTCTGTGGTGGCTTGAAATTTGTAGGAGCAGCTCTGATTCTCTGACTGTCTGCTGTGCTGCCCACCATGTCACCCATGAAGGAGACCTGTGCCCAGCTTCCCATTCTCGGTGCATCCCTTATAGCTATGCCATACAGTTTCTCTAGCATTCTGAAGGGCACCAAATATCCAACCACACTTAGCCCTGAAGAACCATAAGTACACAGGGATCTTTGTATTTATTCTCCTCCATGATACTTTTATTTCACCAGAGATAACTTAAAAGATTCTGGTATTTGAAAAATCCTACTTTCACCCAATTCCTGTTTGCCTCCAGTATACTAGCCTGCTGCACTTGCAGCTGTAGCGTTTACCCCGAGATAACTTGTGGATTACAATCCTAACCTGACCTCCAAAGTCTGCCACGTATTATCTCACTTTTATTATTATTTTTGCATCACTCTAGTATATCAATAGTCTTTGGAAACAAATGACATCATTCTGTTTACAGTATTCTGTTTTTAGGAGTGGTATTTCCATTTACAAAATATAGTAATTCTTGATTGCTGAAAATGTCAAATCCTAGAAAACATAGCACTCCTACATGTGATATTAACATTGTTCTTGAACGGTTGTTAGCCAAAGATTGACTTGATGAATCCGATTTATGTATTAACATTTCTGTTACATTAGGATTAGAGACAAGTTCTGTTTAGAAATAACTCCAAGAACAATTTTTATATTTCATTTTCACATTGAAAACCAGTCAGATTTGCTTCGGCCTCAAAAAGCATGTTTACCAAAATTAAATTAACACTGGTGGTGAGCTGCATGTTTTTCTAAATGGGAAATGGGTTAAAGATGATCAACAGGAACTATCAAGAGCACCGGAGGGTCGGAGTGAGCATAAACACAGTTTAAATATTTCAACTGGAATTATTGTTCCTGTGACTGGTCCAATTCTTATTAAAGGAAACAGCTTCACCAAGCCAGAGTCAGTCCACATAAGGGCCAGTTCGTTCTTCCTTCCTGTGGTGATAATCTGCACACTCAGACTGGCACATTCCATCCCTTGTACATGATTCACAAGGAGGGCCAGGCAAGAGTATAACAGATCAACGATCTCAGCAGCTCAAAGGCATTCCTTCCAATTGAGAGCTACTAGAAAGAAGCTGTGAGCCAGGAAATCTCATTTGCTCCAAAATCGAGTTGATGAAATTCTAACATTTCATATCCAGTTACTTGGGCTAATAAGTTATTTTTACAACTATAAAAAGTTCAAGGGTGGTCAATCTATTAAGAATGCAGGGCAGATAGGAATTTGCCAAACAGACAAAATAAAAGCATTCCAAACTGAGGATCCAGCACAGAAAAAGTCATGGAGTTGTGAAACAGCCTATCATTCTAAGGGAAAACACAAGTCATTTGGATTTCAGAGGAAGCAGGGTGATTTTTATTGAGGATATGAGCAAAAGTAGGCAGATCTTGCTATAGAGTCCTTTTTTTTTTTTTTCCTAAAAGGAGACATTGAAGAACCCTAAACATAAAAATGCTTCATCCAGAATGACGTGTTTTAGAAAGACTACTGCAGAAGCAATCATTTGAAGAGGGGATGGGCTATGAAGATGCCACCTGTTGTTCCTCTAGGAGAGAGAACAAGGCCTTTCATCAAAGCACTCCCTGTAAAAAACTGAGGGAAGTATAGACTTTACAAAATGACAGTACAGACTGCTGAAAATTTCAACAGAAATGATACCAAACAGCAGTAGGCTTTAGAAAGAGGGAAATAAAATCATTTTGAAATCCTGAAGAAACTAACTTGCATTTAAAATGATCCAAAATTTTTAACAAGTATTCGAAAAGAAACATCTATATTCATTTGAACAGGAACAAGAATTTTATACTCAGAAAATAGTTAATTATAGAAGAATGTAATTGAGATGTATAAAAACAGGCAAAATTTGCTCAGTTCACTCAAATATGCAGTTAGAGGTAGCTAAGCTAGGACTAAAATAGGATTCTAGATGCTCTTTAAATTCTTCATGAAAAATATAATTAAATTAGAAGAAAATAGGAATTAACTCTTTTTGGAAAGCACATGATCTTATACTGAGTAATTGATGCAAATCAACAATCATGGCTGATAAGTCCTAATAAGGCATGATTGGTGTAGGCAGGATCTATGGCACAAAAGTTTCATAAACACCACCGCTAAAAGTTAGCTCACAAGAGAGACATTCCCTGAAAGAACCATCAAAGGGGATTGAGAAGTAGGGAGCATCATGTGAGAGAGTTATCAGCACAGTGTGAGAGCAACAGAAGGCATGAGACTCACCATGAGATGAGAAAGTATGAATGACCCATCACAAGACCCAGTCAGTGGGCTAAAGATCATATAAGAAGGGACAGGGCATGGGAGAAAAGGGTAGAGCAGGCAAGGCAGGCCCATGATAGAGATGAAGGCCACAAGAAGACACAGTCAGCTAGAGCACTCAGGGAACAGAGAACACGCAAGATGGCAACATCTAAGAACTGGACTTTGAGAGAGAAATAGAGAGAACAGTTTCTCTACTTATTCCCTGCCTGTTACAGGCCTAGTTTTGAGTACATGATGGGTAGGTGGGGAAAATATCCTTGAGTATCCAATTGCTGGGCATTTTTCTGTATCCATCCAGATACACACACAGACACACACACAGACACACACACATGAATAACAACAACACTGTCACACACACACACACGATAGCAGAAATAGGCCAGTAGCTGCCTTTATGGCACAAATTTCCCAGAACAAAGCTTCTGAAACAGACATGAAGAGTATTACTCAGCTAAGAAGGGCTACTATCATCAAGAATTTTAGGTTACAAAAAAAATATCAGGATGCCTACTTCCATATATATACAGGCTGAGAGGACTAAACTGGGTTTGTTTCACCACATCCTGGAATACCAGAAATAGAAAGTGGGAAGGGAAACATTCCAGAGACAGGGGTTCAAGTGTCCTCAAGTCATCCCCTTTCTCTTGCATGATTTTTCATCCTTTTATCTTTCTGGAACCCTGAAGTCTGTTTAGACACCGAGATTTTCTTACGATGCTTGATATTGGTATAGCTAGAACTATTAATAAATTCTTAATTTAAATGAAAAAATATTTTGTTTTTTCAAAGTGAACATACACTAAAATACTAAATGTAAATAAAACAAACAAGCATCGGAGCACCACTACCACCTCCCCACACCCTGCCATTTAAGAAAAGGTCTAGTGAATGGATTTCAGTCTAGACCACTCTCTTGGGCAATGGATGGTTAAAGGCTACTCCAAATGGAACAAGAGATCATAGGCACCTATCAGCAGAACACTATTTACTTTGGACACTGAGGAATGCTCCTCCCCACCTCCTATGCACCACTTAGCTTTAGTGGTTAATTCCTAAAGCTAAGTATTAGGTTAAATTTTTAAAAGTATTACTCTATGGTATAAATATTGCAGATGAATTTTGTTACTCAGATCATAAAAAGACTGGAAAAAGATGAATACATATTTCTATAAGTTTACAGATGGCACCCTGACAATGGGTTATTAAGGAAATTAGACACATTTAAACTTTATTATCTAGTTAAAGGCAAAACAAAAACAAAAGCACGCAGCTCACTGTCAGAAAAACAATTAGAATAAATGAAACAATATGACAGTTCACATGTTCCTAGTGATGATGTGATATGCACATTTTATGTTCAATAAGCTTTTAATGGATTTCAGCATAAGATTTCTCATTTTTAAGTAGAATCATTTATGCTTTCATGAATCTTCAAAATTTAAGTATCAAACCAAGTAGAAATGCAAATTCTTTCATTGCAGATACCTTGCAACTAAAAATTTTGTGCCTGTCTCACAGGTGATTGACAATTGTAACAAGTAGGTATTTCTGCTTAGAATTTTGTCTTTATTCTCAAACATAAAATCTGTCCCTGCTGAAATACTCAGTGTTAAGGAATTAGTCCTAGTTTAATGAGAGCTGAACTTGAAAGAAGTTAAATAGCTATCGCTGATGGTCCCTAGAAATTACAAACCCTCATCTAATAACTGAGTTTATTAACTGAACCTATGAACATTAAATGCCAGGTGTGGCTGTCATCTCAGCCAGGTGTTACAAAAACAAACAAACAAAACAAGTGTATGATATGATCCCTGATCATCAGATGTTTACAGTCTATCTGAAAATATAGTTACACATTGAAGATAGAGATGAAAGAGCACACAAAAGGTTAGGGAACAAAAGAACTGTGAAACAATATGGGCTAATAGTGTTCTGAAATGGGATGATTAATAGGAATGGAAACAGTTGAGAATGCCTTGCCAGGGAAGGTGACTTGAGCCAGACATGAAATACGAGCAAAATTTGCGAAAGCAGCAAAAAATGCTCCAAGCACAGAGAACTCTAAAGCAAAGGATTAGCGTCAATAGCCACCAGAGTAGATTTAGGGAATAAAGAGGCAAATCACTGGCCTTTTGGGTTCAAGGGTTTAGACTGGTGGTTTAGAGATAATTTGGAATGGTTTTAGAGACTAATGATATATATATTTTAAGTCAATCTAAGTAATTTAGATTTATTTACTCCATAAGTAAAAGGCAACACTAACATCCTTTTGGTTCAAATTACCTAATAAATTCAGTTGAAATTCCAATCTGATTCATTAGGGAAAAATCTGTCTCTTGCCAGAATTATTTAGTCATTGTCGGTTAAACGGGGCACACTGAGAGTTGCTCTAGGGAAGGCAGCTCTCTCATGCTTTTGAACTAGCTAGAGATGAAGGGACGTGTAAAATAGTGTAGCTGAATTCCTGGTGGAACCCAAGCATGTGCAGAAATTTGCAGCCACCAAAGACAGTCAGTCAGTCTCACTTTTAAAAACTAAGGTTCTTAGAGACAAAATTCAGGCATAATTTTAGACTATCCCAAATTCTCTATTCAGTGCCTCCTTATAAATGTTTGTAGACTAAGTGTGGAATACATAAACTTCATTAATAATATCTCCGAATATTATTTTAAATTGCTGAAGTTATTTTTTAGAAGCAATGTGATACAGCATAAGGAATTTGAGGTTTGAAAACAGATAAACTCAAGTCGGCAGTTTCTTAGCAATAGGGCTTTAGACCAATAACTTCTGTAAGCAACAATTTTCTCATTTGTAAAATGGAGATAATACTACTAACTGCAGAGTTACTGTGAATATAGATATGTAAAAAAATTGCCTAGCTCAGTGCCTGTTAATGTAATATAATAACAATTCAACCTATGGTACATTAGTATTCTGATGCTAGTCTTTTATTAAATAATGATTGAAGATTTATGAAGCTAAATAAATAGCATGTAGAAATAAAATTAGAAACCAACCCCACATTTTTATTGAATTTTTGCAGATCCTTATAATAGCATCTGTCTTAAGACAATTTATTATATCTGACTAATAAAATAATGTATTAAATATCTACTATCTTTCTCTGTAAAATGATGCCAAACCCAAAATGCGCAGTCTCCTACTCTTTTAAAATTAAAATACATGCAGAGTTATTGCCATCTTATTATAAATTAGAGAAGAAAATAATCTTAAAACTTCTCATTTTCAATATCTTGGACCTGTTTAGTACATTCCTTTGAATTCTAAATATTCCATTTTCTTCCAAATGTTTTCATATACTTTTAAACAAAGCACCAAGGAATGCGCTAAGTACACATTTTATAGGTACATACCACAATAAACCTTAATTTTTGAGCTCCACAGAAAAGAGCTGTCAAGACCTTATATTTACCTGGCATAATAGAGGTAGACATGGATATTTAACAATAATAATTTAGAGTCATAGACATCTTTTCTCCCCAATGCTATCCCATACATCATCAGGTTTAGACATTTACCAAATTCAAACCACAGCATGGCTTCTGGCAGCATGGCTTTACAGCCTAGAGTAGCTGGTGGCCTTATTAATCAAATTATATCCACAAATCTTGCCTTTTCAAAAAGGAGAAAAAGTATGTCCACAGTTATACAAAGAAAATCACACCTATAATATCGACCAAGTCACACAGAAGAGTGTGAATAAAGTACAGGATCTCAAAAAAAAATAACATAAGCCATAAATTGTTCCAATGTGATTAGTCTAATTCCACTAAAATGGTTTGGATAAATATAAAATTACTGTGAGGGTTTGTCTATGACTCACCACTAATCAAATGCAAGTATTATTTAATTTTAACCTGACCTTTAAGATATCTCTCATTTAAACATTTTCAGCCCAAGAGCATCTATCTATCTGTCCATCTGCCATTCCATCCATCCTTCCTTCTTTCCTTCCTTCCTTCCTTTTTTTTTCCTTCCTTCCTTCCTTTCCTGAAGTCAAACAAATACATATACCGAGTACCTTCCATGTGACAGTCATTCTACTAGGCTCTGATGACACCAATGTTTATAAGACAAATATTTTCTCTGATCTCAAGTTGCTTACAGCCCAGTGGGAAAGATAGACAAGAAATGAGTCAACAGATAAATAAAACAATTACAAGTTGTAATAAGTCTTAAGAAAGAAGCAAACAGAAGGCTGATGCAAAGATCTACATTAAACAGAGTCAAACGAGGCGGATCCGAGAAGACAGCCTTCAAGTTGGAATCTAAACAATGACAAGAGGCAAGTGTGCAGACTTGGGGGACCTCTTTACAGGCAGAGGCACAGTGTGTGCCAAAAATCCTAGGGCAGGAACTAGCTTAGAGTGTTGGAGAAACTGAATGAAGCACAGCATTAATTTTAGTCAACAAATAAATACATGCACAATGCTTCACTAGTCTTTGGCTGTGAGTTCTCTTTGCCTCTTGACTCGACAGAAAGAAACTGCCTTAATGAATTAATTAAAGCAGAACACTGTGCTCGAATTTATTATTTCCAGCTGACCTTCAACTATTGTAGAAATAGCACTTAAGAATACCTTACCAAAACGATTCCACTGCTGAATAAAAGATAAAAGAATTTAAAATTGGGGAGGAAGATATATTTTCTACTCCAAAGAACCTTGCAAATCCACTTACATTATGCTTTGAAATTGCCTGTCCTTTGTGGGAAGAGAAATGAATTAAATACTTTATGAGAAAGTTTATATTCAGGCTTGAGTTTGGTCAGAGGCAAAGAAAAATAACTGACAGTTGTTCCACAGTGTTTCAAATTAAATGTCTATAAAGAACAAGAAAATGTGTTTAGCATGTAATCAGTATACTTAATGACTTACCTACAATTATCTAATGCTTGGTTGAAGAAACTATGCATCATAAAACATGATCTATTTAATTACATTAAGTAATGTTTAAGCATTAAACATTAATGAGTAAATCATTACCTTGAAAATAGAAATAGTATCAATTACTTTAAATATAGTATTTATAGTGATTCCAGAAATCTGGCCCCAAACTTGTACCAATTTATTTAACCCTAGCTACACCACCTCTTAACTTCATGTGTGTGTTCATGTGTGTGTTTGCATATGGTACAAAGTAAATTTTTTAAAGAATCATTTTATAAGAAAATAGAAAAGGACTATCACACAAAGGCAACAGTTCACTTCCACTGACCCTCAGATGCCTCTTTTGAAAAATATAGTAATTCTATAAAATATGTACAAATACAGAATGACACCAATTTAACTGTGACGTGATGTCCATTAAGTGTAAACATTTTTATGGAAACAAAGCACTCACTACCCCAAATGCTAGAGAGACAACTTAAATCAGTGGTTAAGAAATAATCAAAGAGTGGTTTAAATGCAGATTCCCAGGCTTCGCATCTACAGATTCTGACTCAGTTAAGTCTGATCTGGGGCCTAGAAATCTTCATTAACTAATACCCACATATTTCAGATGCAGGTAGACAATCAGCGGCCTGAACTTTGGGAAACACTGGCCTGCACAGCCTGGAAAATTTCAACGAGAGTGTTTAAATAAACATGGTCCTATTTGCTCTAGGATTTTATCATCACAGAATGCTTACCATTTAATAAAAATCTACAGTCAAAATTATTGGTTCCCATTTGTTTTCGCTCCATCAAAGTGTAATAAATATATGTCATTATAGACAGTTATATTTGAACTCAAAAGGAACTAGTGAAAATCCAACTGCTTAGATCGGATGACTAAACACTCCATCCATTCCATGAGTGGAGTCAGAAATCCTCTCTTCTCTACCTTGCTTTTCCCAAAGTGTTAAAAGTTCTCCATTTTGACCACCTGTCAAAACAGTTTGACCGCCTGTCAAACCGCCTGTCAATGCAGCACAGTACATTCTGCACTCAATATTCAACATAAGTTTGCCTAATTACGGTATTGAAAACTATATGAATTTTGCATACAAAAATTAGATGTGTTTGACTTTAAAAAGAAGCTAAACATGAGAGCACATGGCCAAATTTCAAAAGCATTAGTGGCACAAATAAAACTGAAAACAGAGAGTTCACATAGAGTTTATTGCAAATCCATTTTAACCTATATTCCTATGTGGATATATAAAAAATCATTATGAGAAGATGTCTCTTTAATAGAAATGAAAGCACAATGCAGATTTTCAGCACAGTCTATATTTCACGAAACACAATCTACTCGCTGACATCTTAACCACAGGTGCGAGGATTGCCTCTTCTTGTATCTTTACCTACGGAAACATTTTATTTTAATTTCTAGTGGATTTTAGAAGAATAGACCACTATAGTTTATGATGAGGAGAGAGGGATTTAGTTCATAAAAACTGATCTGTAACTTCTCAGGATTTATTCCTATTACATCATATGTGCCTTTCTTACCACTGTAACCAACCAGTCATGCAAAGTCAAGAGAAATGACTGCGTGGTAAATTAAATGAGAAAAACTGGACATTAATGTCACTTCTAGATGTGTCCTTTAAAACCCCTTACTATGCCTGACTCCAAACACTTAGGCAAATTAATGCCTGTCAGATGAAGGGTATAATGCTGGAGGACACAGTCAGGTTTAAGCATAGTTTGCCTTTGAATGATCCTTTCTATTCACTCACCGTCTTCTGTATAATTAATAGCCACTCTCCCAAATCACATGCCAGTTAATGAGATGCAGATAAAGGCTTAAAGGTCTGTACTGCAATTCAGTCTTAATGAAAGTCAATATCCTTTTGCCAAGAAAGCTCAGATCACATTTGGCTTTCTCAGATAATTAGGAGCGTTTTTATGAAACCAAATAGCAGTGACTGATAAATATTAGACCTTTTAAATAAATGCAATATTTATCCAGAAAAAGAACATTTGTAAGTTATTTTCCAATTTCTACAGAAATAAACTTGTTTAATTCTCTTCAAAAGGTATTTAAAAATTAACATGACATACATACATGTGCATATCTATAATTTGTATGTCATATAAGTACTTTTTATCAAGTAGGACCATTTGAAAGTAGTCTTTATACACATTACTTGATTCTTCTTGGATCAAATGTTAACTCTTTAGACTGGAATAAAAGGCCCTGCATTAACTGATTATCCTCCCTCAAACTCCTATTCTCACCCTGTGTAAATGTGGGCTGGGAATTTTAACATACTGCCCTATATAATCAACCTCATTCTCATTCATCTTAAACTCATACTTCTGAATCACACCTAAACAGCAATCCCAACCTTTCTGGCACCAGGGACCAGTGCTTCCATGAGAATCTAATGCCTGATGATCTGAGGTGGAGCTGAGGCAGTGATGCTAGCACTGGGGAGCAGCTGCAAATACAGATTAATCTTAGCTAGCTTGCCTGATGCTCACCTCCTGCTGTGCAGTCCAGGTCCTAATAGGCCACCAACTTGTATGAGTCTGTGGCCTGGGGGTTGAAGACCCCTGCCCTAAAATGTTCTTTTCTCCCTTCCTACTTTAGAGGATAGGTTTTCACTTGGAGTTCTACTCCGAATTTGCTCTGTGCTCAGTAACCCTGCCTAGGCCAGACATCTAAACACTTGACTACAGTGTTAGCCCAGAATCATTTCTTAGCTCTGTCCGATATCCAGACATTATCCTACTGATTATGTTGAAAGACCTTTAGGAGCTCAGGCCCCTTTTGTGTCCTCCCCAAGCCACTGCCACCTGAGTCATGCAACTATTTTACAGTAAATTTGATTTTATTCAGCCTGTCTCATTTAGGTAAATAAAATTATCTGAAGAGAAAGATAATATTTCCAGTTTCCTCTCTCCTTTTTTTAACGTTAAGAATACCATACCCATAATGGAGAAAGAGAAATGAGGGGAGTTGTAAGGGTGGTAAAATCCAGATTAACATATCCATACAAAAAAATCCTAGTTTTATGGCTCACCCATTTATCTTTTACCACTCACTTAGCTTTTCAATTTCAACTTCAACCTAAAATCTAATCTGTAATTTTGAGAACGGCTGTAAATTGCATTTTTAAAATTACTATGATGACAAATTTGAAAGATTCTATGCTGTTAAATATTTAAATTTTGAACAATTTTAACAAAGGATAATTGATTTTCAATTCTGGAAAATAAAGAAAATTGAAATAAATCAATCCAGTAGTTTTAAGTTACTTCCTATCCTCACACATACAGAAGAAACTTTTTGTTATACAAAAGTGCAGATACCCCATGGATCAGACCAACACCCAAATGACTATACCTTCGAATAAGTTTGTTAGAGTTTTGATGTTTCTCCTAACCAATGTCTGAATCAAGCTGACCTCAAATAATTGGATTAAGTTCAATATTTAACTAACATATACGGAGTGCTTACTATATGTGAAGCACATTAAAACAGAGAATCTGTGAGAGAAATTTATCATTTTAATTTTATAGACGAGGACCCTGAGGGCAGTAGAGGAGTGAAGTCTGCTTTTAAACATAAGGTCCTTTGATTACAAGATGAGTGTTTTTTCCACTACAACCCTGTCACTCTAAATTGGTTATATAAATAGAAGATGGTCAGAATCATTCATTTATTACTTTCTTAAATTGCTTTTGACACAAGTAACACTACACACGTTGAGACCCTACACAAGGAGTCCTTTGACTTTAAGTATAAAATTACTTACAGTGTGCTCAGTGTTAAGACAGGCAACTTGGTCACCAAGAGAAAAAATGAAGTCAGGCATTGCCTCCCCTCTTATTGTTACTTTTCTTTGCCTTTTTTCTTTCCCTGTTCAAGGCCAGAGCTAAACACATTTGAAGACAACTTATCCTCAACAGGAGATTAGAGTCTCTCCCTCGAGTAGCCACTGTATTAAACTGAAAATTTTTGTGGAACTGAAAAAGCCCCTATTTAGGAAAGAAGCTTGGCTGAATTTGCAGGCTCTAGAAATTCCAAGCTGATTTGATGGATATACCTTGAGAATCTTTCAGTATTGGTTCCTCTAAAATGTGCTAAGCCCAAAGTAAAAATATTTATTGTTCAAATTGTATTATTGCATTAACATCTTTTTTTTTTTTTTTAATTAGTTAAAGACTATGGTAGCTCTTATGCACAGATCCCACGCTCAGATGTGCTGGTGTGTAGTTTGGGTGTACTTTGTTGAATTTTAGATGTTCAGCTTATTGTTGTTTAAAGGGGAGAGATGTGGGGACATCTCTCACTCTGCCATGTTTCTGACGTCACTCATTAATCGCTTATTATGCGATTTAATGCTCATAGCAGCCCTCTGACATGGGTCTTATGATTGCCCCATTTTCAGATAAGCACACAGAAGTTCAAGAGAGAAAAGGGTTATCAGCCAAACAGGATGGAGGGCTAGGATTCAAATTTATGCAATGCAGCGAGTTTTACAGAGTGACCCGCCTACTGTTGAACTGCGCACTAAGAAATAAGATGTTGATGACTATCATTTACCACACATAACGTCATTTTATATACAAGGCAGTGGATAGTTTACAAATTTATTTGGATGAACAGATTAAATAGAAGAAAAATATTCCACAACTGAGCTTCCAGCTCACAACATGCCTCAAAGTTTCAGCAGCTGTTACTCTATAATCGTTTGGTATTACTAATATTTTAAAGAGAAGTTTTCTTTAACCCATTTCCTGTTTGCCCCAAGAATACTCGCTGGCAGTGCTTGTGGCTGCAGCAGCATTTATCCCGTGATAACTCGCGGATTACGGTTCTAACCTGACCCCCAAAGTTTGCCACGAAATATCTCGCTTTTATTATTATTTTCACATCACTCTAGTGATAGTGATAGTCTTTGGAAACAAATGATATAATTCTATTTATAGCTTTCTGTTTTTAGGAGTGGTATTTCCATTTACAAAATATAATAATTCTTGATCGCTGAAAATAACAAATGCTAGAAAACGTAGCATTCCTATGCATGATATTAACATTGTTCTTGAACAGTTGTTAGCTGAAGAGTGACTTGATGAATCCGATTTATGTATTAACATTTCTGTTACATTAGGATTAGAGACAAGTTCTGTTTAGAAATAACTCCAAGGATAGTTTTTATATTTTATTTTCACATTGAAAACCAGTCAGATTTGCTTTAGCCTCAAAGAGCATGTTTACGTAAAATTAAATTAATGCTGGCAGAGAGTTACACTTTTTTTCTAAATAGGAAATGGGTTAATGGTCTACAATACAATTACAGGATAACATCTGGAATAAGGCATGTTGTCAGAAATGTGAGGATCACTCTTTATATCTCTTTTAAGGTACAGATTTCCCTTCATCAAAATATGTTTCTGATGGACAGAATCCAGAATGCTTGGAATATGAGAAGAGTTAGTCAGCTATTCCTCATCTAATAGCTTTTAAAACCAGAATTTAAGACTCTGATCTCACTAATTGAAATGTTTTTCAACCAGTAAATTTTACAAGAGACAAATAGTTGGTGAACTAGTATTTTATAATATAAAACAAAGTCTCTGGTGACCCAAAAGAGACATCTACCCTTCTTTCTTAGAGCTGCAAAGAATAATTACTGAAGAAGAAAACCAATTGACAAATGTGGAAAGACAAAAACTAACAATTATGTATTATAATTAGTAACCTCCCTACTATTCCGGGTTTCTTTTTGAAGCCCATCAGTTGTCTTGTTCAATTAAACAAGGTACAATGAAAACTTTTCTTCAACTACTCTTGGAAGCACTGTATTAATACGTAGGGTATTTAAATGGAACAACCTCAAGGCCCTCTATAGCACCAAAATAGCATATGATAACTAAAATTGGGGAGTCCACAAAGTAAGTGCATACAATGTTTTTTCAACTGTCACTAGTGACAGTTAAAGCAACATGATGATGACCTGCACGTCAAATAAATTGCACTACGGGTAAATCTAACTTGGAAATTCTTCAATAAAATGAAAGAACAAGTGATGGTGTCCAATTTTAAAGCTAGCTGTTATGGACTGAATGTTTGTATCACCCCAGATCCATACGTTAAAGCGTCAGTTTAATGGTGTGAGAACTATATTCAGGTCATGGGGTGGAGCCTTCATGATGGGACTAGTGCCCTAGGCTGTCGGTGAGCTAGGAATTCTCACTAGGAAACCACGTGGCTGGCACCTTGATCTTGGATTTCTAGCTTCCAGAATTGTGAGCAATAAACTTCTACTGTTGAAGCCGCCAGTCTAAGGTGTTTTGTTATAACAGCCCGAGTTGACCAGGATACTGACTGGCAAAGTCCTTGGAATACATCTAGCCAAGTTCTGCTCATTTTAAGATGACAAATCTGAGTATTAAAGAAGTAACATCATTTGCCCAAGGTCAAACAGCAATGTTTAGCAGAAGTTGACCTGAAAACCAGATTCCTGACACTCATTTCAGAGCTTTTTCTATGAAATAATATATACCCATAGCACTACTCAATCTCTTGCCTCTTACTCCTGAAATGCAAACTCTTCTTAAACCCAAGTCTTTGCTAACACACACACCCAGAGAATTCAAACTAATGTTGGAATTTAGAATAACAAAAAATTAAAAGAAAAAAAATTTAAATAAATGTCTGCTGGGGAGTTGGGGGCATGGGACAGTGTTCTTTCTTACCTATAGCTCTCACTTGGGCTAGCTCTAATTATAAGGATATCGTCCCGGGTAACTGTAACATTACTGCAGACACCATGGATATAAGATCAGGAGGCTCCATGAGCCAATCACCCACAGAGGTAATGGAGAAGGTCTCACTCTCTCTTCTCGATGATTCCAGAAAGCCCTACTGGCTTTCCAGGGCACTCAAAGGAAAAGCCATATCCTGACAATGGATTCCAAACCAGCAAGAGTTTGTTCCCACCCCAATATTTAACTGATCCCATATCACTATTCTTAGCCTTGCTCACTCCTCTCTCACCTCACTGTCCTTCTTGTTAAACCTATGAGTTCACCGAGCATGCTGTCACTGCAAAGCTTTTGTTCTTTGTCTGCCTAGAACACTCTTTCTTTAGCTATTCACAAGGACCATTACTGAACTTCCTTCAGGTCTCTGCTTATATATTACCTCAAAGAGAGCTTTTCTTGATTTTTTTTATAGCACTTGCCAGCACTATTCTATGGAATAATTTATTTGTTAGTTTGTTGTCTATCTTTCTAAATTAAAATATAAATCTAAGAGGGCTAGAATTTGGTTTCTTCTTCTTAGAATCCCAAGCACCTAAAACTTTCTTTGGCATATAATAGGCACTGAAAATTTTGAACAAATATGTTTAATATACAAGCTTTTGCTAATGCTCTTAATATATTTATGAAAACATCACATTGAAATTAAATTTTAGAAGATCATGACCTATATCAATTTGTGCTCTGGCTGCCAAAGGATTAGTTTCAGAATATTAGTAATTGACCTGCCCCTTGAAAACCAGTTCATTCACTCACCCATTCACTCATTCAAAGTTATTTATTGAGTGTGTACTATGTACCAGACAGATGAGAATATAGATGTTAAAGATACAGCAGTGAACAAAGCAGAATTTTTTTTAATCTCTTGTCATGAGCTTACATTCTCTGAATTGCTAAAAGAATATTCACAATCCCAGTCACTTAAATCTTTAATGAGATGAGAGCTATTACTTTTAACTAAAAAGACACAGTTGTAACAGAAATAAATATCAGCAGAGATGGCTCCTGGCATGTGTGTGGCCTGGTCTCCTGACAGTTTCTAGTACCCATCACCCACGCTCCACTTCACCCTTCACACACTCATTCCTGTTGCCACTGTACATCCACCAGCATTGACATCCATCTTTCAAAATACTACCAGGAAAATACTTCAAGGCTAGTGCCCTGATGGCAAAGTAAAAGGCCCTGATTCTGATGACAGGGACAATCATGGTTCCCTGTCCTTAGACTGGTGACAAGGTAGACACCAGCACAGCATTCTCATGAAACATGTAAGAATGTTTTTCAAATTAAAAAAGTTTAACAGTTTAAACTGGTAGAAATGAAAAGCTGTAAATAATTCAACCTATATTTTTTGGTAGAAGACTAAACATATTTCAAAAAAGATATCCATGTTTGAATGATTGAAAACACATGGTGGGGGAGAAAGATCAAGAACTCTACTTTTAGAGCTGTTCTGTCACAGCTCTAAAAGTATAAAAAGAAGAGAAATGTTTATTCTGTGAGCAGCTTCACAGCCCAAGAGTTTGTACAGAGTAGAATGAAAACTCTTCATGTTAATTTGAATTTTACACATACCAGAATTACTAATAACTTGTCTTATGTCAGTAATTAAGATTATTTCTAAAGTGATTAAAATACTGTACATATTATTTGCTATACACAGGGGGAAAAAAATCATACTGAATAACTTAACCCAAGACTGTTAAATAATAGCTGTTAAAATAAGGAGAGTTGAAGACTGTGCACTGTTTTCAGCTGGGAATTCCAAACAGAAAAGAGGCACGCAATACCGGTAGGAAGCGATCAGAATCTCCAAGCTGCACACAGATGTACACTCGGGCTACGCTGGCCCCCAGCCTCCAGAGAAGTTACAATCACCCTCTTCTCTTTCCAGGACACTGCTTGTTCTACCCTCTCCCTCTTAAGCTGGGCAAGAGCCTGACTGATGGGACAGGAGAGGCTATGACGGCAGTATTGGGAATTCCACCTTACCCAAGGACACACCTCCTCTCCTATACCAATGCACACATGTGGAGTCAAACCAGACCTGCAGTCAGTCACTCTGGGATCTCATGACCAGCAGGCACAGCAGATTCTCTTCCCTGGAAGCAGCTACTGGCCCACGTGGAAAGCCTGGCTCCTGAGGAAGAAGCTGAACTAGCATCTCATTCCCATCCAGCATAGATGTCCCTGCTGCCCATGAGGTGGGCCTGATGCAGAAGTTACCACCTTATCGAATACTGAGTAGCAGACACATTCTAAAAGGCAAGGATAGAGAAACAGTACTACCATGAGTCAGAAATTTTCCATTCAAGTGAATTACAGGGGACACACACGCATGGTCGGGGGAAAGAGAAAAATTTCTTAGAGTTTTTCAGATTCTCAAATTAAAAAAAAAACAAAAACAATCTGACATTATATGAGACTCAAGAGTGGCTGAACCAATACTATAGAAGAAAATAAAAATATATGTTATCTGAGTCAGATAACATCAGAAACATTAAAATGATGACTACGGGCAAGAAACACCATGCAGAAGGTTATAGACTTTGTTCAGTGCTGCTCTGGGCCTCATCCCAAACACGGCTAAAAATAGGTTGACTTAACTGCTGAATAGAGGGCCACATTGTGAAAACCAGCTGCAAATGAACTCCTCAGTGTCATCTGCTAGTTATTTTCTCACTTCATCACACTTCACTAATATGTTAATAGTACACACTGACCAGAATGCTGCTAAATTTTATACCAATCCTACGAGGAGCAGCAGAGGAATGAGATGTGGCTGTTCATGCTGGCTTTGAAACTCAAGCATCTTGGTGAAGTCATAACCTTTCTTTTAACTTCTTTATCTACACAAAAAGAATTTTAAAATATAGTTGTTGTGCCTACCTTAAGAACTATGTGAGGTATCAACCAAGGTAGTAGGTGAAAATAGTTTCATAAACATTAAAATGCTATAGAGATAATAAGATACTTAAAATAGCTATAATCCATTTCCATAGCCTGAGAAATAAAGTCATACTTTTCTTTAATAATCAATAGGATTGTAGCTTTTGGCTCAGCCGAGAGGTCATTTCTCTCCATCACACCAAAGTCTTGCTGGACTGATATAAGTAATGGTCAATTCTGGTCATTCTGGCTTCACCATTGAAGCGTGGCAGCCACCATGAGTTTCCTAGATACTGCCTTGAGGTTAGAGCTCCAGCAGCAGAACATATATCACAAACCCCACCTGAAACGGGCCACCCCAGAAGGACTACCAACACCCGAGGTGGCTGCAACCTAGTTTACAGCCCATGTGTTCTAATCTCTTGCAGAGTCAACTTGCCCTTCTAGATAATTTAGATAATTCCAGGTAACTCCTCTCTTTCTGCTGTTTTCATTTGCATGCAATCCTTGGAGCCAGAATTCTATCACTGAGTTAATATACGCAAAAACAAAACAAAACAAAAAACCAGAGTCCAAAAAGAGAAAGAAGCAAGATTCCTTTGCTTGACCAGAGAAAGAAGGCCGGTATGGCTGGGGAACGGGGAGCGAGGAGAGCGAGGCAGGCTGCAGACACAGGCAGGGGCCAGTCCACACGGGATCTTACGGCTATGGAAAGGAGTTTGGTTTCCATTTTGCTTGTTATGGGAAGTGACTAAAGAGCGTTAAGCAGAGGAGTAAAAGGTCATATTTATAATCAGCAAAGATAAATACAGCTTCAAATTGGAGAATGGTCTTGACAAATTAGGAGGCTTTTGTAATCTCTCTGGTAACAGGTGATGCTAGCCTAGATGAGGGTGTGTCTGGAGGGGATATGGAAAGTAGATTTTTCTGGGGACTTTTAGGAAGCAATGCCGACAAGGCTTGGGGACAGACTGAATTCAGGGAATGAGAGAAGGAGAGATCTCATGAATGACTCATGTTTTTACCTGCAGTGGGCTTGGAATGATACTAGTTACTGAGATCAGAGGCTCAAAGGCAGAGGATGGTATTGAAGGTCATGCAATTGGTCATGGAGATGTTGAGTCTGAGTCTTGATTGGAGTGATTCCTTTGAGATGAAACAATTGGTGTGGGAAAGAGAAGAGAGTAATTGATAATGGAAAAGTTCTGAGAGAGTTGGGGATATAGAAAACAAAGCTTGATATAATATAAGGCAGGACCCCTCTTATTCAACTGAAGAAAAAGTTGAAAGCGTGGCTGCAGATGTAGGCAGCTTTCTGGTTTGGGCTGAAGGAAGCTGAGGTTCCACGTGACGGCTTTCTTTTTTGGGGAGTGGAAGAAACAGGGTCATCTGCAGAGAATGACATGGGAAATAAGTGTGAGAGTTGAGAAGGTTTGAAATAGTTATTGAAAGTTTATTTTAAAGTATGTCAACCAGAGAAATAAAGAATAGTAGTACAGTTAGGTTGTGCTTTTATAAGAAGTTTGGGCTTCAAGGGAGCTAGGATATAAAGTGTTACAGAAATTGTAGTCCACGGTATGGAGATACATATATACCTAAGAAAGGAAGGAAAGCAAGAAAAGGGCTAATAGAAAAGTAGGAAATAGTTGAAAATCTATGGTGAAAAAAAAAAGTTGTAATCAGAAAAGGGCCTATCTGAGGTAGAGTTTAAAATCAGGAACACACACACACACACACACACACACACACAACCTGTAAATGCATGGAGGGACGAATGGCAAAACTGAGGTGGTTTAGAGCTTTTTAGGTGTAAGAGAAAAATTCCAGGGCTAAGTGTCTATTGTATACAATATGCTCAGATGTTAGATGAAGAGGTGATCACAGTGACCATTGTTCCTTAAAAGGGGTGAGTTAGCGATCTAAAATCTAATTTCAAATGAGAGCATTCAACTTGGGCAGTTAAGATAACTTTGAGGAATAATTTTCTCAATTTTGCTATGGTTTCACCTAAAAGTATTGCCAGAGGTAACAGGCCACTGTGAACTCATTTGTTATTCTCTCTCAATTCAAACCTTTTTATCACTATTACACACCTTCCCTACTTTTACAGACTTTACATGTTACAATTCGGAAAGTGCATTTTGAGCAATTTTAGTAATGTCAGAAGTACTAAATTTAAAGAGGGAAGGAAGGAAGCAATGACCCCTCTTGGTGTATTCCATGCACTAGCTGTCATTTCCATTGCCCATTTTCTGAAAATTCACGTCTGTACCATTTATGGTGAAAAGCAAGTCAGACTTGCCACAATCAACCAAACATTCCAATTCAAGTCACTCTGGGAACAATTTCAACTCAGAACATACTGCGGAAAATTTCTAATGGTTTAAGTATATCCACTGGTGGACAGAGTATTCAGAGGAGCTTAGAAAATAAATTGTAATTTGATAATTCAAAACACTAGACACAAAGTAAAATTATCACGAGGGCAGTCTTTTATAACATTCCTCCCTATTTATGCTAACAGTGGGAGTAGGGTACATATAAAATGTTTCATAAAAATCTGCTAAATAGATTTCAGAAAAAGCAAAAACTACTTTACTTCTTAAACAATAAAACAAATTATTTTAAAAAATAATAATTATTGATTTACTAAAATAATGCTGATGCAAAGTTTCACATTTACCAAATTATCAGAGATTATTACATTGAGAATTTTAAAAAATTTAAAAAAATTAACTAGAGTTGAAGTTAAATTACCTTTTTATAATTTCCATTTTCTCATTTATTCAAATTAAATACACAGATTCTTGTTCATCTCACTATAGCTGTCTGTTTTAAATAATGAAAACCATAAATTAGTGTGAGCCATTCCATAAAAAAAAATCAAGCCTTAAATTTTTTTACTTATTAAAAATGTAGCAAGTAATAAAATCGTAACAACAATGACCATTTTAAAAAGCATCAGGATATAAATATTCTGAAGACACATTTTTTTTATCATGTTATTTTTGGTCTAAAACTTTCAAAGATCCTCCAACGTTTGGGAAATAAAAATTCATTCATTCACTCATTCAAGCATTCTAGTGAATATCTGTTACATGTCAAACCCTAACCATCCTTCTGTGGACAAAGTCAAGCAGAGAAAGAGGACTATAAAACCAACACAGGCAGTATATGGGCCGTGATGGAAAGAAGTGCCAAGAACAGAAAGAAGCTGGGCATATTGCTTGCTGTCTGTAGGATGGGAAAATTGCACTAATGAGGTCCCAGAAAAGCCATTTTAACTGCATCAAACTGTCTTCTGTTGTCATAAAACCAACTAGCCTATTCAGAGTTCTCAGGATTAGGGATTTTCTAAGCTTTGAACAACCAAACCAGCATCAGATATGCTTAAACACTCAACACGACTCAACCCTATGGCAATGAAATAATCAAAAAACATATCAGAAAAGTTTTAAAGTGATCTTAAGCTTAAAAACAGATACACTGTGCATCAATTACAATAACAGGAAAAGCAGTACTTAGAACTACCGTTGTCCCCCTTATACACAGGAGGTATGTTCTAAGACCCCCAGTGGATGCCCAAAACCTCAGATAGTACTGAACACCATATGTACTATGTTTATTACTACACATACATACCAATAACAAAGCTTAATTTATAAATCAGGCACAGTAAGAGATTAACAATAATAAATAGAACAATTATAACAATATCCTGTAAAAAGTTACCTGAATGCAGTGTCCTCTCTCTCTCCCTTGCCCTCTGTCTTAAAATCTATTATACTGTACTCACCTTTTCATTTAAAGGAAGCACTTTACAGCTTTTCTTTAGCATATCTGAATTGCCAGCATCACTACTCTTGTGTTTTGGGACCATTATGAAGTAAAATAAGGGTGACTTGAACACTAGCACTGCAAAACCACGACAGTGGATCTGATAACCAAGATGGCTACTAAGGGACTAGTGAGTGGGGAGCGCGTACAGCGTGGAGATGCCAGAAAAAGGGATGAGTCACAATCTGGGTGGGACGGAGTAGGACTCGCGAGATTTCATCACGCTACTCAAAACAGTGCTCAATTTAAACCTTATAAATTGTTTATTTCTGGACTTTTCCATCTAATATTTTCGGACTGCAGTTGATTGCAGGTAACTAAAACCATGGGAAGTAAAACCAAAAATAAGGGGGAACTACTATATAACAAAATGTATATAAAAAGTAAAACTACGATTAAAAAAAATTTCCAAATTTATTATCTCTCTCAGCATCTTTCCCATGCTGGTGACATAGAAATCTTAATGCAAATAAGTCTAAAAATGCTATCTATAGAAAGCACTTATATTTATAATCTTGCCTCTGTAGCTGCATATTCAAACTAAATAACAATGAGTTCAACTATGCGACATCATAAATATCTTGTTATTTTCCCCTATTTAACAATATTGAAACTGACACATTTCAGGTTGTTTTACATGCAAATTAAGAGTTTCTCTGCTCTACTGAGTTATAATAAATGTGAATGTGAAAAAATAGAGAGGACAGTGCTTGTGTTCAAATTTTTTATTCATAACATCAAAATGCCAAGATGCAAACTATAATTCAAAGGTTCACAACCCCAAAAAAGTAGCATCATGCCACGTACCTCTTGCTAAATGACCCCAAGCCTGGCACTAGTAGCAGCCAGCCTCAGTTCACAACTTAGCATCTCCCAGGCACCTCCAAGCCCAGCACAAGCGACAACCATCTGTAAATCATTTTGTAGCTCATACCAAGTGGCCCTAGGCAAGGCAAAGGCAGCAGCTGAAATTGGCCTGCACCAGAGCCCCTCCCAACAGGCCCCAGAACTAACACACCCGGTGGCCAGCTTTAACCACACAAGAGCACCACCCAACCACCTCCACAAACGACACACCCAAAGGGCAGACTCAGTAGGCACCAGAGCCTGCAAAAGCAAATCCTGCTCCATAGGGTTGGCCCATGCACAACAGCTCCTCCACTGTAGTCACGGCCAGTCTTCACAATCAATCAGTCTGAGCGTCAACCCCTCCCACTGAGAAGCAAACAGCAACCAAGGCTCAACTACAACAGTAGGGCACACACAACCCACACAAAAGGACATACCTGGTACACTTGGCTCAGGTGCAGAGAGACTGTGCCACTGGGCCTCACAGGATATCTACTACAGAAGGCCACTCTATCAAGACTGGGAGACATAAAAGATCTACCCAATACACAGAACCACAGGGAAGCAGCCAAAATGAGGAGAAAAAGTAATATGTCCTATATGAAAGAACAAAACAAAACCTCAGAAAAAGAATTAAACAACATGGAGACAAGCAATATACCAGATGCAGAGTTTGGAACATTTGTTATAAGGATGGTCAATGATCTCAGTGAGAACTTCAACAAATAAATCGGAAACATAAAAATAGAGATAGAAAACATAAAAAAAGAACCAGTCAGAAATTAAGAATATAATAACTAAAAGGGAGAACACATTAGAGGGAATCAAGAGTAGATCATATGAAGCGGAAGACTAAATCAGCAATTTGGAAGATAAGGTAGCAGAAAACACCCAATCAGAATAGCAACAAGAAAAAAGAATCCATAAAATTGAGGATAGTCTAAGGGGCTTCTGGGACAACATCTGCATCATAGGGTTAGCGAAAGGAGAAGAGAGAAAACAAGGAATTAAAAATCTATTTGAGGAAATAATGACAGAAAATTCTAACCTGGTGAAGGAAATAGACATACAAGCCCAGGAAGCAGAGTCCCAAACAAGATAAATCCAAAGAGGCCCACACTAAGACACATCATAATTAAAATGTCAAAGGTTAAATACAAAGAAAGAATCTTAAAAGTAGCAAGAAGAAAAGCAGTTAGTTACCTACAAGTTAGCTCCCATAAGACTGTCAGCTAAATTCTCAACAGAAACTTTGCATGCCAGAAGGGATTGGCACAAAATATTCAAAATGATGAAAAGCAGGGACCTACCACCAAGATTACTCTACCTGAAAGGCTATCATTTAGAATCGAAAGAGAGATAAAGAAAAGGCTAAAGAAGTTCATCACCACCAAACCAGTATTACAAGAAATGTTAAAGTGACTTCTTTGAGAAGTAGAAAAAAAAAGAACAAAAATATGAATAATAAAATAGTAATAACTATATATCTATCACTTTATTTTAACAATTACTTTAAATGAAAATAGATTAAATGCTCCAAATCAAAAGATATAGGGTGGCTGAATGAATAAGAAAACAACACATATGTATGTACATATATATATACACTTAAGTATACATATACATGTACATACATATATACATATACATGTACATACGTGTGTGTGTGTGTGTGTGTGTGTGTGTGTGTATACTGCCGACAAGAGACCCACTTCAGATTGAAAGGCACACATAGACTTTAAAACAAAAGCTATATAACGAGACAAAGAAGGACCCAGTAATTCCACTTCTGGGTATTTATCCAAGGAAACCCAAAACATTAATTCAAAAGGACATATGCATCTATATGCTAACTGCAGCATTATTTACAATATCCAAGATATGGAAGCAACCTAAGTGTCCATTGATAGATGAATGGATAAAGAAGTAGCATGTGTATATAATGAAATATTACTCAGTCATAAAAAAAATGAAATCTTGTCATCTGCAGCAACATGGATGAATGTAGAGGGTAGTATCCTAAGCCAAATAAGTCAGACAATGACAAATACCATATAATTTTAATTATATGTCCACTTACTTACTCTAAATATCTAAACACAAAATAAAATGAACAAACAAAACAGAAACAAGCTCACAGATACAGAGAACATTTTGATGGTTGTCAGATGGAAAGAGGGTTGGAGGGTTGGGTGTAAAAGGGGAAGAAATTTGAGAAATAAAAATTGGTAGTTCAAAATAGTCATGGGGATGTAAAGTACAGCATAAGGAATACAGCCAATAACATCGTAATAACTATGTACAGTGTCAGATGGGTACTAAATTTATCAAAAAGATCATTATGTGAGTTATATAAATGTCTAATCACTATGTTGTACATCTGAAACTAATATTGCATGTCAACTGTAATTGAAAAGTAAATTATTTTTTAAAAGATGCAAATCATAATTCAGAAAAGAAACTATAATCCCAGAGGCAAATTTAGGAAATATGAAGGGAAAACATCAATAAATAACAAATTATTATTGGAAAATGATGAGACTGGCATGGTTCTAATAATTTGCCCAATATAATTTAGATATATATACTAGGCAAAAATATCTAAGATATATGCAAAGATAATTAAAAATTAAAATCTTGTTCATAACAACATTAACACCTAACACTCACTATAATATTAGCACACAAATCAGAATATGAAGCAAAATATAGTAAGTCTTACAAGAGAGAAATAAAGATGTGAGTAAGTAAATGGACTAAAGAGACATACCGTTGGGGTTTATGCAGGAAGACTTTATTAAAAGGGGCAAGATTCAAGATGACCTTTGAATGGTGAATAGGACTTTACTATGTTTGACTAATAAACTAGAGAATGACTCATTTATTTAGGCTAGTAGAGAAATATTGAGTCCTGTGTTTTATTCTTTCAAGAATTAAACTTTACATACTTTTTGGCCATTCGAAAATAATTTTTAAAAGAAATTAGTTCTCTATTTTCTTAAAAAGAAGGCGATGAACACAGTTAAACTCAGAGATTATATGACTCATTATTCATAGTGTATGGTTCCATCTTCTATTTACTTTTGATCTCCAGCAGACAACTTACTGCTAACTATACCTCTTTTTTTCTTTTTCTTTTGTTCTATAAGTAAAGAAACAAGAAAGCAACCCCGTTAGAAAAACAGGGAAATGTAAAAATCAATAAAGGATAATAAATAAAATTCATGATTTTTCTTTTAGGTTGTTGTGACAGATACTTCGGACTTGCAGTGCCTTTTTTGTTTACTTTCAATTCTGCTTTGCGGGTTGAAAATACTTAACTTTTAATAAGCAAGATTTCTCTGAATGTAGAACCAGCAGTAAAGTAAAATTTAATGAACAACAAAGCAATTCAACAAAAGTAAGTAAAATACAAAAAAAAATTAAATAATCTGGAGGACAGTTTTCTAATGCAGGCTTGAAGGTTGCCCACTTGACATCTGCTTGTTTGCCCACTTGCTCTCAGCAGTACCTTCCATCCAGCTCATCTCCCCCACACCTACCCTGTCACACCCGACACCAGAGAAAGGCCCAGCAGGAAACAGGGTTGTACAACTTTAGAAGAAATCCGCACTGCCTAATTAGAATAATCAACCAAAGCTTTCATTCAAATATGGGCAGACAACCAAAAGTCACAAGATTTCCAAGGAAAATTATCAACGTGAGCAAGAAGAGAAAAAAAGTGCTAATTCAAGTTACAGAGGAAACACTCATAAACTAATAACATTCAAATATTCAGGAAGGGTATCATATGTATAAAAACAACTGGATGTTCTGTAAAGAAGCAACCTGAGAACATTAAAAGCCTTCAGAAAGCTATGCAATTGTCAATTTAAAAACCAATAGAAGGTCTGTAATATACATTTGAATATATTGCCCAGGATATAATTCTGAGAAAAAGGAAAATATGAAAGAAAGATAAAAGAGAAAGAATTGATACAGCAGGTAAAAGATTTGACTAATGAATATTAATTTCAGGAAAAAGAACTGAAAAAAAAAATGAAGCAGAGGAATGTATCAAAGGAATGATAGGGGAAAAAAATCCCAAATCTGAAGGGCACAACACATTATAATTGAGTCTTGCTATGCAGTATCAGGATATTTATATTCACATTTACTTTCATTATCCTCAGCTAAGGGTAGCAGAAGAGAGTCAGACTTAATAGAAACATAATTCATTAGCACCGAAATGAAGATAAAAATATCATCAGTGTACACTATGAGAAGGACAGGTTTGCAATAGTTCAGAGTGGATGACTAATTGTGTAGCTGTTATCATCTGCTGAAGATTATATCAAATTACTAGATCTGATAAAAGAAAATGGATAAGATTTAGAAATATTCTTAGAATATCTGTGTGTATGCATACTAGCTTAAGCATTCTCTTTTAAATTTGTTCTATTTTTCAAGTACAGTTGACATTCAACATTATATTAGTTTCAGGTGTACAGCATAGTGATTAGACATTTATATAACTCACGAAGTGATCACTCCAATAAGTCTAGTACCCACTTGGCACCATACAGAGTTAATATATTATTGACTACATTCCCTTTGCTGTATTTTACATCCCTGTGATTATTTTGTAACTCACAACTTGTACTTCTTAATCCCTTCACCTTTTTCACCCTTCCCTCCAACTCCCCCGCCCATGTGGCTAGTTTAAGTATTCTTAAATAGAGGTACATTCTAAAAGTGATTCTCAAAGTTTCCATGGTACTCTAACATATCTGAAAATTAATTAAGCAGTATAGACTTCACTGTTTTCAATTTCTACTCTTCCAATTGTTTCTCAAAAATGTTAGTCGTAGTCAAAACCTTATATGTTATTTCTTGAACATTTGAATTTATAGGAGATTTGACAAAAATCTGAGAAATAATTTTAACTCTCAAAATGTGGAAAAGGCATTATAAAAAACTGAAAATATTATATTCATTCTCATACTACACTACCTTTTCTACCTCATCACATTTATATAGATATGTAATGCTTAAATATAATTACTCATATTAGTACCAATTATTAAACAATAAAGAAAACCTTACACTAAGATGCTTCAGTATTTAATGTAACCCATATTTAATATCAAATCAAAAATTTCATATATTTTGTTTAAATGTACATTTTTATAATTAAATATACACTTTTATAATTAAAAGAGCAGAGAGTATAGATTAATGCAAAATTATCTATGAATACTTACACAGTTTCAATCTAAAAAAAAGTTCACATTAATTTATAATTGTGCTTGGATTGTTAGGTTTAAAACATACATGTTTTTTACTTTTAATCCTATAATCCTATATTTTATCTTGACCTAATTTTGCATATGAATTTCCTCATCTGAAGAAATCTTTTCTGAAAAAATACTTACTTCCAAAATCCCCTAACCTGTCCTCAAAATTATTCTTTAGGAAGCAGCTATGGAATGAGAAACAAAAAATTCTAGATATGTCTATTTTTCTAAAACAAACAAAAATTACTTCAACCATGCTACTCAACATCAGCCCACATACTTAAAGACAAAAGAAACAGCTGGTGAATAAAACAGCGATATCTATAAAGGTAAAACATTCAGCCCAGCACCTCCATTGTACCTCACCGAATCAAGTTGTTTCCTTTTCTGATGCTATTTGAGTTACTGCTAAGTGTGGGAAGGCTGTTAAAAATAAGTTTTGTGGCTTGAATAATATTTTTATAGCTTCACTTCTCTCAGTCTTGTTCTCTTTTCTCTGAGAAAGTCAGAGTCTTTTACATCTACAGGATTTTAAAATAAATGTACCAGCCAGTTGAAAAGTTTTAAAGAAAACTTGCTGGCAAAGTTTGGGAGCTGGTGCTCAATAACCAGCACCATTTTTCCTTAATAAGAACAGAAACTGAATCAAAAACCCACAAGCATTTTTACATGCCCTACCATCTGTGAGGCATTATGTGAAACACTGTAAGGAATAAAAAAATGAGTGCGAAATCCTCAATTTTTATCTTCCTTCACCCATACTGTCCAAAAAGAAAAATCCATGAGTCTCTTATTTCTCTTTCTCTTTAACAAATAGCAGTGCTTCTCAAATCTTCTCAAACAGAAGTACTCTTAAAGGCAAAGGAAGTAAGACACATACCCTCAGGGATTGATGGTATAAGCTCAATCTTTAAAAAGAATTTTTGTTTTAGGTTAAAACTTTAAAATTCCTGTAAATTAGATTCTTAATTTTATTCCTTAACATAGATTAATTTCATTATAACTTTTTACTCTCAAAACTTAAAGCAAAGCTGAGACTTCAGAAAACTGTAGCATATTTATTCTGTGGCTTTCTTGGGGTGCCCAGGCCAATTTTAAAAGAACAGACTAGCAATTTTTGTTTTTTTGCTGCCTCCTGGCAGGCGCATGCGCTGTGCTCCACATTCCTCTCGTCCCACAGTCTCAGCTCCGAAGCCCATCGGGGCAGCAGCTCACATCCATGGGGATCCGTGGACTTTGGGTACTGGAGTAATCAGGTATTTAAACAGACATCTGTTTTTACTGAAGTGCAACAGGTCCAACCTGTGGGCTCGTTTTATTTTCATTTCCAATCCAATTAATTTAGGTAGACAAATTCAAGGAGAAGAATAAATTCCCTATCATGGAATATAAGTGTACTAAAATTACCATTTGACCTCAGCATTTACTAAGAAAAATGTCAAAATAATCCTGCTGTGTCATTCATATTTTAATCAAAAAGCTGTTGTTTGGTCGAAAATATGTGTACACATATTGTGAAGGATACAGAGAAAGAAGACTTTTTGTTCCTCTTACCTGTGTGTATTGTGACTTTTAAAGAGCATGCATTACTTTCGTTATTGAAAAATAACTACAGAACTTGGAATTTTCATCTGTAAGCAGGATAAATTCATTTTTATATACTTTCAAAAGTGTGTTGATCTAAAAAAATAGATCAAATAGTTATAAATACATGCTCTAGTCAACAGTTGAAAATACTAAATCTATTTCATTGTCCCAGATGAATTACTTGAAGGCCCACGGGCAATTTATAAGGCCATCTTCACACATAGCCCATAATTCTGTTTAAGCAAATTTCAGCAAAGCTTTTTCTTGTTATCTGATACTACCAAATAGAACTAGTCTCCGCTCTCCTCCCCACCTCTACCAGCAAACCACATGGATATTTAGATGGGTCACTTATCTTAGTCCAAGAAAAGAGCCCTCTGGATTAGAAGTGCTGACTCTTCCTCAGATTACTTTCAGCTGGCTCTTTTCCAAGCACCACAGAAGAGGGAGACTGTAGACTTAGGACAGAAGCCGACAGGAACACAATAGTTCTGTGACTAACACTTTCCAAGTGAAAACTCTAAATTTTAGGAATCCTTGAGCTATCATTAGAAAAGAGATTTAGCATTGAATAGTGGAAAGATTCATAGAAAGCAACTTACTGCAACTCTCACACGTGTGCTCCCCAGCTCTGTGCAACCTGGTGCAATGTGCCTAGCATTCACCTCATTTTGCGATATTTCCAGTTAATGTCTTCCAAATTTTATGGTAATGTTTAATAGTTAACCCCCAAATTTTCAATTTTATAGTGGCAAACTGCAAACAAAAAAAACCCATTAACATTTGAATTAACATTAATTTTAGCAATATTTTAGTGTGACAATTGTGGTTTTGCCCCCCCTGCCAAGAAAGCATATTTTTACATCTTTAAGAATCTACATAGAATTACTAATGTATGGATTTTTTTCTGAGTGTATTTTATAAAAAAAAATAACAAAATGTCTAAAGATTATATTCCTAAAATAAAATTTTTACAAAAGTCAAATGATATATTTTTGACAACCACTTCTGAAAAACTTTAATTTCTGATTTACATATGAGTTATCACTAAAAATGCTAAGAATGAGTTCAGTTTGCAAGAGTCCAAAGAAGACTCAGCACATCTTAAATCATTCAATGATCAGAAATTCATCTCACATCTGTAGTAAACAAAGATTCAGTTTGCTTTAAAAAAAAAAAGCAAGCAAGATGCCACCCCCAAATTCCCTTAGATATAGAAAAGAGATTTAAACTTCTGATACCTTGTACACAATATATGGTGCATGCAGCATGCGGGCAATAAGAATATATTCCCTCACGTCCTCAAGGATTAAGGTAACCTGAACTAAAAAGGCACTTAGAACATTTCTACTTAATATCAAGCCTTTAAAGAACTCTTTCAATGACATAATTTTATTAGCATAAAGTACTAAGAATCTAAGATAATGTATCAACATCATACTTTCTTTAATAGTTCTATAACTCAGATAACAGAAAACGGTCCCTAATGAATGAGAAAAAAAATATGAAACAATAATCAGAATTTGAGATGTTTGATCTTTATATCTTTATATCTCAGGCTTTAAGTTATCAACTCATCTTGAGGCAGTACTTATAAAAAGATTTCCCATGTTAATTGCTATTCCAAGCTCTGCATGAAAAAGCTATGAGCATCTTGATTTTTAGCCCATCATTTTCAACACCAGTGAAGATTATTCATGTCCCAAATGTAAATCCAGACTCACTGAAATAAAGTTCACTACATGGTATAAATTCAAAGCATCATTCAGAGTAAGACTTTCCACATTCCAAGTCTTCATTTAGCAATTTTCCAGGTTTGTGCTTTGTCTTCTATTTTTAATCGGAAAAATTCTGTGTATGATAGCTTATCAATATAATCAAATTTATATTTAGGCAAGCAGGTAGGCAGGCTTGGTTTTTAACCCAAAGCAATTTGTCTTAACATTATACATTATTATTTGGAGATAAAAATTCAAGGTATGTAACTTAAAGGTTTGTTTTATTTTTCAAATTATGCATAGTGATAATACCTGAAGCTTTATGCAAAACAGTGTTTGGAGGAAATAAGTAAAAATGTAAATTTCCATTCAAATATTACAAAAATTAGAGTCTGGTTTTTTTCTTTGTCATTTGTTTCCCAACTGATACAACCTTCAAAAGGCACAGGACAAATATCCACAACATGAACATACCTATCACTTTAGGTCTATCCAGTTCAGGAACCTATAGACCCAAACTAGGTTTTGTTTTTTTTTTTATTATTGCTTTATTTACTTTTTTATTTTTTTTAATTTCTGTTTTCAATTAGAGTTGACATTCGATATTATTTTATATCAGTTTCAAGTATACAGCAGAGGGTTAGATATTTATATAATTTATAAAGTGATTCCCTCGATTAGTCTACACCCACCTAGCACTATACACAGTTATTACATTATTATCAATTATTTTCCCTATGCTGTACTTAAAAGTCCCATGACTGTTTTGTAACTATCAATTTGTACTTCTTCAAGGTGAACGGATTAAAACTAGAGTCTTATAGAATCATACTGAAAACTCTTTTGATGAGAGGGTGTGCCAGAGAATACAGCTTAATAATCAGTCTGAATTGAAGCCCCACAAAATGGCTGAGGGATGGCACCTCATCTTGAGAGCGGACATTCCAGTGGGGATGAGACAGAAACCAAAAAGAGGGTAAGAATGAGAGCTAGAGTGAGAACTCTAAATAAAGGCAGATATCTTCTCCTAAGGAAAAAAGGAACTTTGTGGTTATTGGGGCAGCCCTTGAAAGGATAGTCTACGTAAATGGAAGAGGGGAGAATTTCAGGCTCCGGGAACAAGATGAGCAAAACCAGTGTCAGCAAAGTATAAGGGATGCTGAGGGATAACAAGGAGTCCATGGCCAGAACGCAGGGTATATGGGGCAACGTGAGGGTAAAACAGAGTAAGCTCTGAAGCTAATAGTTTAAGACCTTGCATGCCACAGACATTTTAACTTTTTCCTGGACTCTCATGATCTATACCCCATTCTTATGTTTGAGAAATTTTCTATCTTATATCTGTTCAAGAAGCAAAAAATGGAACACAGTCACATTCACAACCTTCCTTAGTACTAGGGTGCAGGACTCTGACCTGGGACTTCCCCACCAGCCCCACCTGATTCTGGAAGCCGGTGACATGAAGAAGCATAAACAGTGCAGGGTGCTTGTCTGCACGGGTGGTGGCTGCTAAGGTAGGTACATCTGATTTCCTGTGGCTCCAGGGACAGTGTCTGGTGTATGCTTAGCCCCTGTAGTAGCTGACATCACACCAGATAGGGGCTGGAGCATAATTCTGGGCCCTGTCAATGGCAGCCTAACCTCAACCTAGTTCTCAGAATCTTTTAATTAATCTCCTCTGTATAAATTAGCCAGAGGTGGTACTTTGCTTTTGACCAAGAATCTTGACCTATAAGCCATACAAGAGTGCTTGACCTTATTTTGTAGGATATATAGAACCAAAAGCCAATTAGAGGCAAATTAATTTTCTCCAAATGTGGATTTAATTTAGAAGTATTATTTCTTTTTATCCTCTAAAGAATTTTATAAAGTTGATCAAGTTTTCCCAAAATTTTACATAAGGACATATGTATTGTTTAATTTATGGTTTAAAACAATATAAATATAGCTTGTCTTTTAATTAGTACTTTGCTGAACCTTTGAAATCCTGACTTTTTCTTAAACTTTGAATTATTGTTTTTGCCCCAAATTGTCTTCTGAATCAACAAATAAGAGGTTGTCCCCTGCCCTATTCCCAGGTCTGTCTAGTCAGAAACTGCTCTGCTGCAATCCGGTTTAAAAAAGCATTCATCAGGACACTTTCCTGCACCAACTTTGCAGATGAATGCTGTCTAAACAGCGGCCAGTGATTTATGAGCTGTATAGAGTCAACACCTAAATGTAGCAACCTCAGTTTAGAGTTTGAGAGCTGTGAATGTTGTGTTATAACACTTTAAAATGCAGTATTTCCACGTGACTGACTCAGAATTTAGTAAAAAGTAAATAAATCGAAAGAGTATCCGCAACTCATTTCTAAGTACAGTTTTCGGTTTTCTTTTCCATCCATTCTTCCTATTTATTGAAGCAATTCTGTTCGTGAAAAAATTCCCCTTATGCAGCTATTTGTTATCCTTGTTGTGAATGAATGAACTCTGAAAATGCAGACTGTGCCAAATGAATATTCTGTCCAAATGATAGATTGTTAAGAACCAACCTTTTAATCGGATGAATGACAGAGTGGCCTCAAGAGTGTCTGCCCTTTATTTGGCACAAGAAAATGAGTGTTCTGCGGTAAGGCCGTGTAGTGAATCTAATTTAGGGACACTGCATAAAAATGTGGACTGCCAAAAATAAAGAAAAATTTTCTTTGATTGTCTTACTTCATAATTCATTTCTAGCTAATGTGACCACTAGGAGGAAAAATGATATATAACAAGACAATTTCTTTCATGGTTGTTATCAGCAAGATAAATTATTTAAACATTAAAGGGACTGCTCAAAACAAAATATTTCAGAAAGTTTACCTCAGAAATGTAAATCTGAATACTTAAAATTTTCTCACACTAAAAAAAAAGAGATAACTGCATAAGAGAAAACATGTTGTAACCAAGTAAATTTTATCTTCACTAAAAATGGACTTCTTAGTATGGTAGTTAAAATAGCTCTTTTTAGTAGTTCGTCTCCTTTTTATAGCCCAGTTCTTAAGTGTTTCACTTAACGTAAGGGTCTGATTCTTATTATGAGTAAGAATTCCCTTTAGTGTTCTAAGTGCTCCTCAGTCTGTGTGATTATGTTCCTGAGTAGGCAAACAGTTAGCAGTGAGGCTCCCTCCCGTTATCAAAACCAAGTCTCTTAAAAGCAACCTGCTTCCCCATCACTTTTCTTTTTTCTCAGACCTTATTCATATGAGACCTCTATTTGAAACAAAAGATATCGGTGTTATTTTTTAAAACACAGTAAGATATCTAACTTTAATTTTATCTCCAAGAACCAATACTGAGCGTTTTTTTTCACACTCGAGTACCAATAAATAACCTATCTTGAATGACAAACAAAAGCTTCCTAGCCACCTTTTCAAATCCAGTTACTCCTCTAGAATTTTCCATATGCTGTACTTCAATCATCTTCCTAAAAGGCTATTGTAATCGTGGAACTTTACTACTAAAGAACATATGATAGTACCTACTGCATAAAATTCAAATAAATTCTCCTGTATTGACTTTATGCCCATTATCTGGTGATAAACCCACCATGTTTGTTTGTTTTTTTCATTTCTCCACATAATAAAGCACTCTTCATTAAACAGAGTACCCACAATATTTTATATATCAACATGTTCTTATCAAGAACAGTACAACATACTGACCCAAAGTCCTAATTATACTGCAATATGAAACATATACTGAATTGAGGTAATGCTGTATATTCCATTTTTATCCCATTCTTTTCACATAGCATATGTCATAAGTATTTTTCTATTTCATATAACAAACATAGGAAATCATTTTTAATGGCTATCTGTAATTCTGTCATACAAATACACAGTAGTTTAACCATTTCTATCATTTAAGTTGCCTCACATATTAATTATTACACACAAATCTAAAATCATCTCTACTTTCCTTAGGATAAATGACTGAAAGTGAAATTGCTAGGACAAAAGCTAGATCACATTTACCCAGCACTAATAACCTGAAACAACTTTAAAATTCTAAGTGTCCATTTCATATGAATATCAAGAAAAAATGTTAACAGCCAGTACTTAAGTTTCAAAATCAATATTTTTAAAGGAATGAAATTGCTAGGTACACCTTATAAATTTTATAAATAAGAAGTAGATGTAATATATAAACGTTAAAATCATTCTAAGACATTTAGGATTCTAGAAAAGAAGTCAGAAATTAATGTTAAATGTAATTAGGGTTATGAAAATCCCTTTCACCGGGTATATTTATAATCAACTATTTTTGTAAGTTTAGCTGAGTTTGATATGCTTGAAATGATGACTTGCTGAATTAAGAAATTGTCAATGACTTTTAGTTGTGCCTAATTATTTTACATACAAGTAAAATTACCTAAGATCACTTGAGACTATTTAAAGGCTGTTCTTAATAAATACAACTTTAGGTAAGCTCTTCTGTTACACCCTTCTTTATTCAATTTTTGAGAAAATTAATATTTAGCCCTAGAAGTTTGTTCTTAAAATGAAACGTTTTTTAAATTATGTTTTTCTGAATATTAGTTAAATAACTGCTGTGTATTTCCAAAAGAGAACAAGGCTTGGAACGGCTGCCATGCTGAGCAAACCTAACAGCCTGATGTTAATTTCAAAACAGTCCTCATTCTGCCAGGAAGTGGCCTTCTTGTTGCTTTCCGCAGACTCACACTCATGAGATGGGTGTACATTTGAGGCCTTCAGGCTAAAGCTGGGCCCTTTAGAGTTTAGACAAGATCACTTCTGAGTCTACATCCAGCTCTTTCCTTCATTTGAGAGTTCATTTGCCATGCCATCCTCCGATTGAAGAGGAAGTTATAATGAGACTTTTATCTTTATATTCTAGTGTCTCTTTATGTGTTTTTATCATCTGGGGTTTATAAAGCATTTTTTTAGATCCGTTGTCTCATGTAACAGTCACAATCCAATAGGAAAGGTAGGAGATCTATTACGAGTTCTCTTTTATAGGGGGTTCAGAAAGATAAGGTGATGAGCTAGTTGATGTCAGAGATAATACAAAAACCTAGGTCCCCTCCAGGCCGGTCAACATTCCACTATCCCTCTAGCATTCTCTGGTCCATTCAGGTAAAAGTAGTCTCATTAGTTAAAAGTTTACCACCTTAGAACTAAATAAGAACCTAAAAATCTCAATGTATCTTTTTTTTTTAAAGCCTTTCCCTTGTTCAAATGGATATCAGTCAGCATTTTACTCTATTTCAGAATTAAAATGAGAATTTTCTGGAATACATAGAAAAATTATTACACTTAATATACAAACTATGACATGAATCAGACGTCCACCCACTGAAGCTGATATTGGACTTGAATATGCAAAAGTTCTAAACCATTGGTTATCATCAAACCTTAGTAAATAATGTAGGTATGATGGTTAATTTTATGTGTCAACTGGGCTATGGTGCCCAGCTGTTTGGTCAAACAACAGTCTAGATGCTGCTATGAAGGTATTTTTTAAGTGTGATTAACATTTAAATCAATAAACTTTGAGTAGAGCAAACTACCCTTCATAATGTGGTGGGCCTCGTCCAATCAGTTGAGGGCTTTAAGAGCAAAGAATGAGGTCCCCCAAACGGCCACAGAGAAAGGAATTCTGCCTCCAGACTGCTTTTGATTTGAGCTGCAACATCAGCTCCTGCCAGAATTTCCAGCCTGCCAGCATTCTCTGCAGATTTTAGATTTGTCAGCCCCTAAATCATGCAAACCAGTTCCTCAAAATCTCTCTCTCAAGAGAAAGATAGATAGGCAGATAGACAGACATATATCCTATTGGTTTGCTTCTCTAGAGAACCATAATATCGTAGAGGTTAGTTTTAACATCTATTCCCAAGCTTCTCCTTTACTTTCTTCTGTGATGAAAGCTACAAGTATTCAATTTACCCATGTCTCTTGCAGCCACAGTTGGCTATATGACACAGAAGTCCAGGAGGAGAACTACCATCCCTGAAAAAGAGACCAAACTCATGCCAGTAGAAAGTCTTCCCCCTTCCAACCTGGAACTAGGATCGGATACTTAAAAGTGCCTGAAATCCATTAGCATGACAGAAACCAACACTCTAATCAAAGGCAGAGCAAAAGGACAATAAAAGCATGGAATCAAGATGATATCATTTAGCATCCACTTAGTCATGACCTACTCACCTATACATCTCTCTCCCATGGTGTCCAACCTGTGCGTTGGTACCTACCAACGGTATTCAACCTCACTGCTAAAGTCAGAGAAGCTCTCTAACACATAATCCTTAGATACAGATACATGAGCAATAAAATTATTAAAAAAAGAGGCTCCCTCATTCCTTCTAGTTTCCTTGAGTCTATAGTGAGTCATAGACATCACCCTGATGTTCCCCACAATTCATTTACCTTTCCTGGGCTCTGTGGAGTCATAGCCCTTCACCTAGTCATTGATCACAGATACCAACCTTCAAATCAGAGATGCTGAAGGAATCACCTTTACCTTTTCACTTCCATTTGCTCATGATAGTTCTCACCTCCAAACATACCAACAAGAAATTCCAACTGTTACATTCAAACGTAAATGAGACTAGTAGGATTGATCTATTGGATGTTTCATTGTATTTCAGTTCACTGAGTTCATTAAAGAAAGCCACATCAGGCCACTGGCCAAAGTTCTTTCCTCTTCAACTACTTCCTTTCACTACACACCAACCCTCATTCCCAGCAGGAACCCAGAATCCGGGGGCTTCCAGACCAAACCTGCAAAAAAGCCCCGCCTTCTTCATCACCTAGATATTCCTCAACAAGTGACTGATTTCATAATACAAACATTTAAAAAAAAAACTGGAAAACTGACAAACAAAAGCCACTGTGGCCTAGTTTTCCACTTTCTTTAGTCAAATACATTCTTATCTAACACGATAACTTATGAAATAGCTTTATACACATCTACCTAAATGTCTGTAGCAGTAACTAGTAACTATTTCTTTCCAGAAAAGTTAGTAAAAAAAATGATAATTTTAAAAAATACAAATATTAATAGCCCAGGTATAATTTATTAAGCACTAATGATTTTCTTAATTAAAATTGGGACAGCAATTAATGAGTCTCTTCTTTTTAAAAGGCCTTCATTTCCAGCTATGCTGGAAGAAATCAGCCCTGTCAATCAGTTGAGACCCATGAAGCAAGACAAAGAAGTCAAGTTCTCCAAGGGTACAAATAGTTGTAGAACAGCATTATTAAATAAGACTATTACCACATTTTTAGGCTAGATATATTTTTCAATATATATATTAAAGAAATATATGTGTGTGTACATCTTTGTGTGTGCGTGTGTGTGTGTGTGTATCTTATTTTTGGAGAACTGACCTATCTAGTCTTCCAAGTTAAGATTAATTTCTCCATGAAACCCTCCTGCCCACCTTCATAGCCCCCACAGTGACAACCCCTTTTAAACACCTATAATGCCTGTCTACGTTCAACTCGTCAATTCCATGCTCCCTTCCATGTATTAATATTCTCTTGTAGCTATCCTTTTTCCTAGCTCAGAATAATGCATGGAATCTTACATTTGGTGAGTGCTTAGAATACATTCATTCAGATATGGTCTAGTGTTCTGATAATTTCTACTTCATGACTTTACATTTTAACTCTGGAAATAGCTGTACCTTTCTAAACCTGTTATCAGAGGCACCATCTCTATTTTCATATTCTGTCTACAGCTAAGCTCACCCTCAACACAAGCCAGCTTACTATAATCATTCTAATAAACATGGTAATAACACCATTTATCCATAGGAATTTTCACAAGAATCTATCAACAATATAAGTCTATGTAAAAATCACCCCTAGAAATAAATAATTATGAAACACATTTAAAACTCATTTGAAACAATAAGTGTTTCTACAAAGTTTTAGCTGTTTTTTAAAATATATATTTAACTATTCTTGAGAAATTTCTTCTATTTCTGAGCAGTAAATGAGAAATCTTTACTCTAACATAAACTAATTACCAGATCAAGGAATATTTTTAAGATAAAATGATGAATTCTCAGAGTATATCCTAATAAGTGAAATTCTAGTGTGATATATATGCTCATGTGCACTTTGTTGCCAAATAGTACAGCTGAAAGAAAAACAATTTAGATAAAACTGACAGCTGACATTTTTGTTCTTGCACTGAGGTAGAGTAAAATATACACTTTTCTGTTCCAGTTGAAAACGAAAACTTTATTTGTTAGGTATTTTTCCTGTAAATCTGTATGCTAAGGACTGGAAGACTGTAATAATTTTAGTCCCTTTTATTCACTCTTCACAGATCTCTTCCAGAAAGATGAAGAGACTATCTCCAACAAGTAACAGCAGACGGCGAAGAGAATGCTAAAATTGATGGCAGCAGCTCTCCATTCTGGGTCTTTATTGTCTGACCTTTGTCACCTACTTCTTTTTCCCCAATTTCCTCATATTGAATATACTTGAACTTGTCTACTCCAATTTGACATCGTAGTTTTAAAATAAAAATGAAATGTCATTCTTTGAATCCTTAGGTAGAATGCACATTTCGAGAAGAATATGGTCTTTGGAATCAAATAAACCAGAGTTCAAAGCAAGACTCTAATAGCTCCCTAGCTGTGTGACCTTGGCTGAGTTACTCACTGTTCTGAACCTGTTGTCCACTTGTAGCATAAGGCAAAGGAAACTTCATCTCACTTAAGCCCCCTGACAGCCCAGTTCAGTGCTTGGTATATAACTAACGATCAAAAGTTTATTTTTATAGCTATATATAAATATAAATGAATTCGAGGGTTATTATTATATACTCAGGAAGGTTAAAAAGCTTAGATTATTGTTCATCATAAGCATAAGGAAATACTAGATGTTTCAAATATTTCCTAGCATAGTATTTCTCTTAATGAGCTAGAATAGGTATTAATAGAACCACACCAAGCTACAAATCAGCATTTGATCAGGGTGTCTACACTGCTTTTTTACATTACAATAAGTCCTTGTTCTAGCTTCCACTTTCTTCATGGGCTATATCCTTTAACTACTAAAATGAGTCAGAGACTCATCTAAATTTACATCACTACTACATACAGTATTCAAAAGGAAGAAATCTGATCAAAACAGCACTACAAAATGATGCCAGCATTATCTGCCAATTTTTAAAATAAAAGAAAACCTATTAGATCTAGATTAATTTAGCCAAGCTACATTAATTCTATTCTACAGGAAAATATATGGCAAAATACTTTTAACAAAAAAGTATTTTCAAAATTTTCTAATATTCCAAAATCTGCGATTAATAAATATATATAAATTGGTCATAAGAAGCATATACTAGTAACATTATTCTTTTTTTATAAAGATTTTTATTAAAATATAGCTAACATACAATAGTATATTAGTTTCAGGTATACACCATAGTTATTCAACATTTATATACCTAAAGAAGTGATCACCACAATAAGTCCAGCAACTATCCGACACCATACGACGCTATCACGATATTATTGACTATATTCCCTGTGCTGTACATTACATGACTTATTTGTTTTATGCCTGGAAATTTAAACCTCTTATTCCCCTTCATCTTTTTCCCCACTTTAAAAATTTTTTAAATTACAGTTGACATTCAATATTATTTTATATTATTTTATATTAGTTTCAGGTGTACAGCATAGATATTTACATAATTTACAAATTAATCCCCCTGACTAGTCTATTACTCACCTGGCACTACACATGGTTATTACCGTATTGTTGATTATATTCCCTATGTTTCACTTTACGTCCCCATGACTATTTTGAAACAACCACTTTGTACATATTAATCCCTTCACCTTTTTCACCCTGTACCCCAAACCCCTTCCCATCTGGCAACCACAAGCTTGTTCCCTGCATCTATGAGTCTGTTTCTGTTTTGTTTGTTCAATTATTTTGTGCTTTAGATTCCACATATAAGTGAGATTATGGTATTTGTCTTCCTCTGTCTGATTTATTTCACAGCATAATGCCTTCCAGGTCCATCCATGTTGTCACGACTAACATCATTCTTGATTCAACTTACTTAGGGATTGCAGAGGTTGACTGGAAAACTTGATGTCGCATAAATTCATGCATATAAACTGGAATTTAACACTAGCATGAAGAAATGGAAAGCTAAACAAGGAAATCACCACTCGCATCTCCAAAAGTATTTCTACACATAGAGTTTTCAATCACAAATCTTCCTTTGGGCAAAGAATACGATGAAAGCAGGGGTTCTTAAGAAAATAAAAGCACAAAGATTTTACATAATCAGGAATTCTCAGGATCATTATATACATACTTATAAACAAAACCGATCATTGTTATACAATAATACCTGGAAAGTGATGGAATGGATCTTTCTCCCATTATTTCCAGACACATTTTTCAACTGTCTCTGTCAAATTTGGTAAAATCAATTTCACTCATTATCAACTCTTTCAAGCAATTCTTCAAATAATGTATTTGACTAAATAGAACATTGGTCTAATCAAATGGAATAAGTTTTACAAGCCTTGGATAGTTCAAAGGTGTTTACTAGGCCAGTTGCTACATTTTGAACACAAACCCTGCTTCATGTAATCTTTTGTAAAAAGTGTCAAAATTTAAATATATTATCTGGCAATTTAGTTTTATAAGAAAAGTGTGATGATCAAAATTCATAATGTGTCCAGAATAATAGGCCAATGTGGCTGTATTTGTAGGATAAGGAATCATTTTAGAAATGGATTGAATAAAACCTGATAATAGCATTTGAACACGATGAGCACTAGAAAAAAATAGAATAAAGGGCAGAACATTAAAATTTACTTAAGATTAAGAAAATTAGAACTTAGTTAAGAAAAAAAAGACAGAAAATTAAAATTTATTTAAATTAGGGCCTTATAGGATCTCATGAAAAGGCCTATACTTACAGTTAGCTTTGACTTTTTGTTTTATTATAGAAGTGTCATAATTATTTTAATCATAATTATGTATTTCAACTAATATACTACCATTCATTATACTGCTTAGGTTTCAAAAATTAACTTATGGTATACTGTTAAATGCTCTTCAAATGAAAAAACAAATCAATGTTAATGGATTTAAAATTATTTTTAGAATTGATTAAGTGTTAGACAATCTATGGAGCATTTAGTGGATTGAATGTATAAATATTATGGTAACAAATGTTTATAACAACAAGACCAATCATCACTTACATGCTTATAACCAATGAAAATAAACATTCACAAACATTACTATAAAATATACTGTCAGTAGAGCAAATACTGATTAACAAAGGGTATTTGGTTAAAGTAAGCCTTTCCATAGACTTTCCAAAGTCAAGGCATTCTTTCTGTAATGTGATCAATCACAACTTCATAAATCTTTAAGGTTATTGAATAAAAAAGGGAAACCAAGACAATTGAAGGTTAAATATGAGAAATGCAGAATTTTAAATAATAATAGGAGAAAGACATGAATCTTAATATAAGCAATTATATGAGTAGAAAATCAGAAATTATAGATTTACATACTATGTAATTAATCTAAAGTTATCCTGCTCTAAATCTTATCTGTAGCTGAAGCACCGACAATTCAATTAATTAAGATACAAAACAGAACTATATGTTCATAAATCTAAAACTCCAGTATCACAAAGTATGATATGTATCTTAAGAGATTTGGAACACTAAACTAAAGCCATTTCAGACAAAAACTTCATAAAAAGAATTCTACATTATAAGAATAACCTCCAGGTATAACGAATAATGTCATGTAAATATGCAATAAATTATCAACTAAATTTTCAAGGGAAATAAAAAGAACTTTGGTCTATCACCAAATAATATTGGGTGATAAAGTTCCATACTACATGTTTTAATGACCCAAAATTTGTTTTGTAATCCTACTGCAGAAAACTATCATTGACATAAAATGACAATGACATAATATAAGATCTGATAAATCACCTATAATAAATGGAAGCCCAAATTTATAACTTGACATTTATTATGTTTTATACCCATTTTCCACTCACCGGTCATTTAGTAGTAAAGTACTTTTGTGACTCCCTAGTAAATCTGTCCTCACAAGCTCATACATTAATAAATGTCTTATGTATATATACATATATATTTATACTAAATATGACAAACATAATTAACATGTATACTGTATATATAATATGCAATATAATATACTAAATGTAATATAATATTTACTTATTTACACTAAATATGTAGGCACTTTAATATAAATAATATTTAAGAAATATAAAATGTGCTTTTAATATTATGATTTGCATCGAGATACCTTTCATGTCACACTATACATATCTAAAAAAATCAGATCATGATTTTACATGTTCAAATACAAATTATTTTTTAGAATACAAGCAAATGAACATAAAGTTAGAACTAAGTCATGACACAGCTCTTTAAAATCTTTCAAGCCTTCTCATTCTCTTACTAAGCTTCTGTTCTGCCATCTGGCTCTTGCCTATCTGGAACTTCATTCTCATACCACTTGCTCCCTGGATGTGTATACTTCAACTACACTGGCCTCCAATCAGTTCCACACACACCTCAGGGCCTTTGCACTGGCTATTTTCTTAGGCTAGATATTCAACTCTTCCCAAATTCATTCTGATGCTTTGCCTCTGAGCTCAAATGTCACCTCTATGTAGATGCCTTCCCTGGCAAATTTTTCTAAAGTGAACTCCATATTTACTCTTTCTAACATCATCCTGTTCACTTATTATCAGAGTTTGTGATCATCTGTTTATCATCTATCTCCTTCAATGAGACCCTGAATTCCACAAAGACAGACAACTTACCTGTCCCCACACTCATCAAAGTATCGGATACCCAAGAAGTACCTAATAAATGTTTTTAGAATAAATGAATGATATATATTTTTAAAGGATAATCATTTGGAGAGTCTGTTGCTCTTTAAAAAAAATTTAGTAGTCTATAAAGGATAAGAATTTGCATATTATTTTGAGGCTGTTGTGCCTTTTGCTCTCATATAAGTGCATGCAACTTCTCTTAAAATAACAGTTCAGTTGTTTTGAAATACTAGGCAGCATTAAAATTTAAAAAATGAAGATGTTTTCGTTTTATGAGAATATGACTATTTAATAAGAATGAGATACTGATATAAAAGTATTCATATTGACTATTCACTATTCTTATTCAATATTCTTTACTGAAAAAGCTGTGCTCAAAACAGTGTGTATAATATGCTACCTGTTGTGGCAAACAAAAATTGGGGCAGAAATATGTATATACATAGCTGTCATGACATGCAAGAGAAACTCTGGAAAAAAGGTTGGATATTTGGTAGGGGGAGGGCCTCTGCAGGCAGATGGAGGACAGAATTTGGAAGAAAATTTTCCACTGTATATATAACCAATTTGTAATATCACTGGTTTAAATCACTAAGTATAATTTGTATTTTAAATAAATTACTAATCTTAACAAATTAAATTTTTAACTAAACTTCATCCTCTGACTGTGGTATGGTTTTCATTTTTAATTTTAAACAATAACTGCTTTTACGAAATGCATTGACGTAGTCTGATAACACTCACAATAGACTGATATCCTGCCTGCGTAACCCAGGAAAGCTATTCAAGCTATGTGGGCCTCTTTTTTCTACTAAAAATTAGTCTTTACAAGGGGCTGCACAGTTGTACATAATATCTGCCTCCATCTCTCACTTCCTTTCCTCTCTGATCTTACATTTTACAACTCTCCCAGCCTCTTACTCAACTCTAGTTTCTCTCGCTTTCTGGCTAGTGCTTGACTGGCCAAGTACATTCCTCTGGGGACTTGTCCACCTAATGTTTTTTGGCTGGGAAACTTCTCCCTCGGATACCTGCATGGCTCAAATATCATCTTCCCAGTGCAGGCCCACCTAACCACCCCCATTTAAATCTGTGCTACCACCATCCTGCATTCCTTATCTTCTCCCCTGCTTATTTATTGTTTTTCTTCTCTAAAAATAAGGAAGGAACTTTTGTTTGTTGGTTTTTTTGTTGTTGTTGTTTTGGGGTTTGTTTTTCGCTTTTTGTTTTTTTGACTGCTGTAACCCCAGCACCTAAAAAAAGTACCTGGAGCATTAGATGCTCAATAAGTATTTGTTGAATAAATGGATAATGAATCAATGTATCCAAATAGAACTCCTTTCTCCTCGCCCATGCTCAAACATACCAATCACCCAACCTTAGTCTTCTCCCTTTATTCCCTATCTCTAGGAATATTCATATACCCAAGGTGAACACCTGGGAGTCTACTTAAGTTTTCCCCCATTACGTCCTTATGTCTAATTAATCACCTACTTCTGTCAATTCTCTCTTCTCACTAGTTCTCAATTCCATCTCCATACCTCCACTTCAAATCTGACTTTTTCGTCAAGACTCATCAGTCCCTTGGTCTGTGGCAATAGCCTCCTAACTGTCTTATGTCACTATCCCTAGGCAAGAGCCTCCAATCCATCCTTCCATGCAACAGCCACATGTGGTAACCTGATCACGGTGCTCATCTATAAAGAACTCTTCCAAGCTCTCTGTTATCTATAGAACTGATATATATTTTACTCTGAATGCTCCTTAGTATCCCTCAGGGAGATTTTTAACATACTATTCATGGGCTCCATCATAACTGGATATAAACCAATTTCATCATCCCCAGTAATAGAGTCACTGATCCACAAGGTATATTCTAAACCTTTGCAGATAATATACAAGGCATTTCATAATCAAGTTTTACCACCAGCTTTTGCACCTCATTTCTCCTGCCACCAGACAGGCTTGTACCAAACACAATTCGCTATCATGCCATTCTCGCACCTTTGCTTTCCCATGTATCTCCACTCACCTTGCAACATCCCGATGCTTTACTCTTAGTCTGGAGAAAGCACTGCATTTTCCTGTTTTCTTTAGAGATTTCTTCCCTTACACTCCTGTGTATCCTGTACTTCCCTCCACTGTAGCGGTTAGCTATAGCAGTGAGCATGGAAGTATTTGTTGAGAGTGACTAGTTAAAATCAGTTACCTATTTAAAGTTTTTAAATAAGTTATGGTTTCTGCAATCATCAAACAGATCACTCTCTTTTCTTTTTGAGTTCCAGTTCAGTAAGTCAACTTTAAAGCAATCAAGTCAATGAAAACATCCTTCCTCTACAGGCACATACTGGAAATACTGGGCATTTGGTCCTAGACCACCATAATAAAGCAAGTTATAATCTTTTAGCTGGTGGAGTGCCTTGTCTGTGATTTGTAAAGAACCTAACATTTATGAAGCACAATAAAGCAAAGTGAAAAAAACAAAACAAAACAAAAAAAAAACAAAACAAAAAAAACCACGGTATGCCTGTATTTTAAGAACTCTATTAACTACTCAAATATAATAAATAAAAAGTTATAAAGCCTTGAGCTTCACATCAATAAACAATATATTTTTTCTAAGAAAGTTTAAAAATCCATCTTGAATTTTTCTTAAAAAAAGGAGTGATATATGAAGACGAAAATACATGAAAAACCAGACCATGAGAAAACATACTACAGTTATGAGTGATGGCTTTACATTCTGTCTTTAAATCCAGTGACTAGCTCTTTGGAACAGATGAGCTACAGATGTAGAAAGAAATACAGAAGTGCTGATTACATTCTTATGATTTTCCCAAATGGAAAATAAAACAAAAAAGTAATTTTTAAAAAAAATGGTTAAAAAATAAACTGAATATTAGAAAACAGAAAATTAATAAAAGAATTAATCCAGTGGTCTAAACCCTGGAGCCATGTTAGAATCACTAACGTGGGAAGTTTTAAATGCTACCCATGCTACCGAACTCATCTATGAGAGATTCTGATATAATGGGTCAGGGATGGTTTCCAGCACCAGAATTTTTCAAAGATTCCCAGGGATTCCATGGTGCAGTCAGGATAGAGAACCACTGAATCATCACCTTCCCTACCACAGCAAATCCTATCTTTCAAAAAGCAATTGCAATAAACTCTCCAATCCATGTTATATCTTTCCCATTGAGGGAAAAAAGAATATGAACATTGTTAACTGCAAATATTAATAACAGTTAACAGTTATATAGGAATTATTATGTGTCATGTAAGAGCTACTGATACAATGACCTTTTTATTCCTCACAATGGTTCTGTACAATGGCACTATTTTATGCCATTCTGCATCTGCAAAAATAGCTAAAATTTACAGAATGCTTAGCACTGCCAGATATTATTCTGAGTGCTACTATATACATTGACTCATTTAATCTTCATAAGAGTCCTGTGAGGTTAAGTACTGTTATTATATTCATTTGATAGATGAGGTAACCAAGGCAAAGAGAAAAATCGCTTGTCCAAAGCCATATAACTAGCAAATGGCAGAGCTGAGATTTGAAGCCAGGTAGTCTAGTTCCCATCTCAATTTTTCAAGAATCCTAATGACCTGTGCTATACAACAGGCACAGACTATATTAATATGCAATAAAATTACTAAACATGTCTTTATTTTTCTCCTCTTTGGAAAAATAGTAATACAAACAAAGAGGAAGTTGCTCACTTAAGAAATTGAAATAAGGATCACTTGATACTAGTTCTGAAACAGGTACCACTGTTGGATCCAACTGCAGCCTTCATGACTTATAATGAAAAAGAAGAACTAAGAAAGACAGGAGACAGGAAACCTAATTCTATATTAGTCGTGTAAGCAAGAGATGGGTTAGAAGCCTGACTCTTCCTCCCAGTGAGCTACATGAGGACAAGGAAGGTCTGTGAGGTCTGTGTATGTTCACTGCTGATAGAAAATGCTCAGTAAATATACTTGAGCAAATGAAATCTGCTGACTACATAAGATCTAAGATGACAATTCTAAGGAAAAATATTTTCAATTTAACACTATATTTCTCTCATATTTTAACCTACTCATCATGTATGTTAAATGTACTTATTTCATATAAAATTTATTTCTGTATAATATATTACATTATTAAAATTTTTTCATTAAAATGTTGATCTTTCAATATTTTAATTTGTACATGCAAATTTCACCTCAAATTAAATATATATTTATATAATAAATTTAATATGTAATTATGATTGTTTATGATTCATATAATACTTATATACTACTACTTATATGATAAGTATGATTATTAAGTTTATGAAAACAGACATTTCTGTTTTAATCAGATATTTCTGTAATAATCAGCTCAATAACTAGGTTATCGTTAACTCTAGGCAAAGGAATTCCCTTGAGCCTGACTCTGCTCCTCAGGTGGGATGGCTGTCTGGCCTTTGATCTGGTTCAATTCTTCCATTTGCAGCTGGTGTCACTACCCTCCTCTTGATCAACAAAGCACAATCATAGATCTACTCTTAGCCAATGACACAGTAGCTGTACTCTGGGTTCTCACCAGAGAATATGCATAACTCAAACTTCCCATTGGCCAACCTAATATAAATCGTTCAAGTGAGAAGTAATATCCATGGAGGGCTCTCTGAAGAGTATCATAAATTTTAAAATAAAATCAAGCAAGGTACCAAACAAGGGTGCACTTGACCATGTAACTTCATTGGCTCCAAGGAGAATTCCTCCCGCAGAATTCCCTTTCTATGTTACAGTCTTGGTTTATACTGAGGGCACTTACAAGAAACGTGCACACAAATCATGCTATTCCACTTATCGCAGAAGTGGTGCTGAGCATGTGATCTCTCAGAGCCCTGTCTGCCTCATGGGGAAGATTTCTCTCAGGCCTCAGTATCACAATGAGTTAGGGTCCTCTTAATGCCAGGAAAAGATGAGCCCAACATATGTTTCTTTGTTCCCTTATTTCTTCACATTTTAATTTTATTTTATTGTACATTACTTTTATTCGTATATATATTTCTTTAATCCATCTCTTTTCAAGGTACCAGTACTCTATAAATAAACTAATCTACAATAAAAATCAATGAAACTGAAAGGGATAATGAAAAGTTCAGATAGTAATGACTGTGAAGAATGAGGGACACAGCTTTCAAAATTATAAATGGTGAATAAAGATTTTAAAATCACGCAAAATTAAGAAATCCATTTCATTCATTAGTTCATTCCCCAACAGTGCCTACTGAAATTTTAAGAATGTTATTTTGATTCAGTTAACTTAGAAACTTGTAACATACTTATTGTACTACAAATGTCCAACATCTTTGTGAGACAGGGTGACATTAAATGTTATGTCATGACTCAAACTGATTCCCTCTTTGGAATGGGCTGAGTAAAGCAACCCAGCTCCCCCTGCACACCTCACAACCACAGCTAAGGCTAAAGGAAAAAGATAAAACTCAGTCTCAGGTCCAGAGGGCTCCGACTTAAGTAGACTATTGTTTAATAGGACAGTAAATGAAGAGAACATTAGAATTCTGAAGAACTGCAAGCCCTCAATTTTTCAGTTCACTTAGGTTCTCCTGTTGTTCATCAATATCAAATTATGTCTCATGACTTAGGACACTGATTATTTTTAATAGTTTACATTTAGCTCAAATACCTTATTAAAAGTTTTACCTTTGTGCAAAAAAGCCCAGCATGCTATAATCAAAATAAAATGCAGTATAATTACATCATAGAACACATTTCTATCTCTTTCTTGAGTACTAATTCACTAGGTAGAAAAGAGATTGAAATAAACGTTTCTCAAAACAGCTTTTGGAAGACCAAGGCAAAAAAACTGGAAGTAGAAATTTGACTTGGAACTTTTTCAGGAAATTAGAGCACTTATGCTTAATGAAAGAGGAAAAGTGTTTTTTTGTTTTTGTTTTTGTTTTTGTTTTAACTAACGTGAGTATTTATGTTATCATAGAGTGTATTTCAAGTTGCATGGAAACATCGTCCAAACTTAACATTTTCACAACTGTTGGAAATCGCCTTCTTGGAAAGCATACATTGTCATGATTCAGGTGATAAGGCATCAGTCAACAGCGAAAATGAACTAGCTAAGACTACAAAATATGGAAAAACCATACCACATCCCTCTTTCAATTTGGAATGCAATTTTATTTTATACAATGAAGAAAATATGGCAGAAAAGAAATTTCAAAAAAAAATCAAAGCATGGTGATTTCATCTGACAAGTGGAATGGGCGTGGGAAAGTAGGTGTGAGAAGCTTACTGTCTTTAGTGAAGTTAAAAACTAAAATGACTGAACCAGAACCAAGAAAAGATTTTTGAAAGACTGAATTTTAGATTGAAATTCCAGAGTTATACTTTTCCATAGATATTAATATACCTTTGGGGCATAAACCATATTCATGATACAGTAAAATTAACATTACAGAAGAGGGAGGCCCAAAAGTAATAGAGGAAGCTAAGAAGCATACGCAATAGCCCTATAAGAATGACACAGATATTTTAACCTTAATGGTTATGTTATGAAGAACTTATGTGTAGTTTTTACGGTGTAGCTCTCTGGTATTACAAGCCCAGGGAAACACTTCCAGAACATATCCTTTTGTGAAGTAATGGAATTTTCTAGGGTGTTTATAGCCTTTCGGGGGCCAAGACTAGACATAAGACATTCTGGCGTGAACTTAACTCTTTAAGGGATCTAATAAAAATATATTTAGTCATAAGAAATGGCTTTTTAAACCCACAGAGAGATATATTTTTATCAACACAAAACTATGTTTTCTTTGAAACATTTAATCAGATGAAATAAAGATATGTATTCTTTGGCTCTATTTAACTGTAAATATTGTGAAGATAAATTCAAATCATTCTGAAAATGACCCTTAGACGAAATGCAAAATTCCCTCACAGGGAGAAGAATCATTGAAACTAAAATTATTTAAAAGCTTGAATATAAGCGATCTTACTAAAACAAAAAAACAGAAAAACAGAACTTCTAATTCTGCTAAGACACAGGCTGACAATAAATTATATAAACATTTTTTTAACAGTGGGGATTTTCTAGTCATTTAGTAAAAACATACCTATAACAAATAAAGTATAACTAAATTATATAATACACAATTCTAACAGCCAAGTTTTAAAAAAATAATTCTTCTGGAAATTAAAGTATTTAAAATACACATCTCATTCTCACTGGAAAATTACTTCATTTTCTAGAGAATATTTTAATGAAATTTACAACATGTGGATTATCTAGTTCAAAATATCAAGACTCTTATGCCTTCCTGGGCCAATTAAAATAAAATAAACGTGCAAGGAGAATTAAACATGCATGAGATTAAAATAAACATTAAACCAAAATGCAAGGAGAGCCTGGTGGATAGTAACAGTATATGAAGGTGACCAAGACTGCCTGCCTCTGCTAACGGTATCAAAAAACAAAAACAAAAAACTTTAAAACACTCCATGTGTCAAACAATGTTTAGGAGTCATATGCAGCCTCCCAAGCTGCCAGATTGCAGCTCAGATAACTAGGAAAACAGTAGCCAAGACAGAGCTCAATCAAAAATATGAACTTAGCCAAGAGTAGATGCCATAAATTCTAACATGGAGTGAACAGAATAATTTTTCATGAACATGCCTATTAGTAATCCTTACTGATAGAATTTGAGGTTTAAATGAGTAAAACAGCAATCCATTAAGTCCGCTGGTTATTAACATCTGCCACATGTCCTTGAAAACTAGATGTTTCTCTGTCAAGGCAGAGAAGGGAGAATCTTGATTCTGACTTCCCTCAGTGGTCTGGGGCACAGAGAAGCAGTCTGTCTGAGGCTCCCACCAGAAGCCAAAGGCCTCTTTATTTGGAAGAGGTCAAGCCATTCCTAGGCCCTAAGTGTGATCTGGGTGCACATCCTGTCATCTCCTGGAATATCAGGCTTGGCCTGTTATGAGCATATTAATTCACGGAGATCCTGATGAAAAGCAGTGCATATCAACATGCGTTTACAATTTATTTATCATTAAAGATAGAAGAAAAATGGAAAAGTGGGTGGAGATGATGGAAAAGGAAACAGAGCAAGAGGCTAACTGGCAAGACATATATTCCTGGACCACCAGATCCCACCATGAGGAAGAACTGAAGCTATGTGTGCATTGTTTCCTGAAAACCCTGAGGTTTCAGCTGCCTTGAGAGACACATTTCTGGATGGTTGTATGAGTTGACTGCAGAATGGGATACTACTGACTTACTTTCCTACTGAAAATTCTAGAGAAACAGAAAAAGGGGCTATAGTTCTGGCAACTAATCTAGGATTCGTACAGATAATGGATAACATCTATTAACAATTAACCATGTGTCAGACATTATATTAAGGGCTTTACATAGATAGTTTCCCCATTTCACTTAATCTTCTCCAAAATCTATGAGATAGACACTGTTTTAATCTCCACTTCTGGTTGAATTAAACAAGGTTCAGAGAAGTAACTTCCAAGACAGTGAAACTAATAGGTAGTAGAGTGGTGACTCAAACCCAAATTCAAGTTTATATTCATTCTCTCTCTCATTCTCATTCTCTCAAAACACAGAAAAAGTAGATTTCAACTGAGCAGTAAAGAATACTAGAAGATTTGTTTTATAAAAAATATAATTTATATTCAAGAAAAGCTACACAGTCTGTGTATTTTAATAATTTTGTCCAATTCTCCTCCTATAAGATCTGAAAGTTTGTTCATCATTTTTAAAAGATACCATTCCGTCATTATTGTCTCATCTATTCAAACTCAAAAATCGTGAACATGTGTCCATAATGGTGCTCCTAACTCTGTAAGAATTTTCATTAGGAGGAAAAGCCAAACAAAACTCTGAAATCCATGCAAGACACAGATAAATGAAATTCAAATTTTTAAGAAAGTTCTGTCTCAGATGGATCTTTTAAAAGAAATGTGAAAATGAAATTACTGATCAATTTCATAACGTATTCTATGACCAGATGTGAAATCTCACCTTTAAGCAGGATGCCAACCCAGAGTGGAATAAATTTTTCCATATAACGTGAACACTAGCATAGATTCACATTTCAGCTAACCTAAAATCCAAACAGGAAAGCCGTAGTCTGGCCGTGCCCCACTTGGCCTACTCAGGTGTCTGGTGAAACCCAGAACACACCCTAATATTAAAATGCTTAGATACAATTTAATTGTATATTTATCTTTACTAAATTTATTAACAGATGCTGTTTATTATATTCCTTAGTAATTAAATTTTCCATCATTCTTTTAAATAAGATGTTGAGACTTTGTATTAGGATTAAATCAATGCCTCCTCTAAAATAGATATTGTTTAAATAGTTCCTTTAAAGACCGAAATTCCAAAACAAAATAAATTCAATGTAATTTCTTAGCAAAACATTAAGTCAACATTATGAAATAGTATTCCTTTAGAAAACAATACTTATTTTCTATTACTAGGAAAATGTAGAAATCTTTTTCACACAGATTCTGAAGTCAGTGATGAACAAGTGTCAGTCTAAAACTCAAATGTATTGTGAAAAGTTAATGAAAATATAATGATCGTGAAGTTCTATCCTGCAAGACTTGGAGTCCCTTTTGTCTCGTATTTTATGTCAGTTAATGAAAAGATCTAAGATTCCACTTACTCTAACAGAGAGGGTACACATCTATGATAATTCTCCTTCAGATGAACCAGAACAAATGCCTATATTACAAATAAAATGTTAAATTAGTTCTTGAGCATGAAGGTCACTTGAGCATGTTTTACTCTCTTAGAACATGAATAGGTAGACTGCTATGTGAGGATTGCATCTTTGTAGCAAAATCAATGAAAACTTAATGGGAGGGACATTTAAAGAAAAGGTTTGTTATAACTTTGTATGTGATGTTAAGGCAACAAGGTAGCAAATAAAACAATTATTTTCCATCTTTATTTTAGAATATGGATAATTTTTTTCTTATTCATATAGAGTAAGAGTCTGCAAAATAATATCTTTATGTAAACAAAGCAACTGGATGTGTTTTCTGTATTAGATTATTTTTTGCTTTCCAGTTAGTTTTATGTTAAATGAAAAAAGGTAAATCTTTTTCATTGAGTTTATTCTAAATTACCTATTTTTAAACAATAATGTGCTTGTGTACATTTTTATTCTAAAACGTAGTTGCAAGATAGTTTTATAAAAAATCACTTTTTCTTATCAAAGGGAGTAAGATATGTAATTATCTTAAATTTGCATAGTGCCTATTCTGAATAACTAGTAATCAAATAATTTTTACTTTCTGTAATAAATATAAGAATTATTTCCCAAAATTGTAAATACCACAAAGTAGAAAAAGAAAGCAAAATTAACAAAAGTGGGATTATATTTCTAAAAGAAAAATGAATAGAACTGCAGAATCTTGAGGTATGAAGACATCACAGAGAACATACTTTCATAAAATATTTCTTCTATATTAAAGGACATGAAAATTTGAAAAAATAAGTAAATGAGTTAATTTATAATTTACAAAGATGTGTACTGGGTAGCTAAAATATATTAAAGTCCAACCACTTGAAAACCAAACTATACTAAAACTTTTAATACACCATTTAACCGTTAAGTCAATTTTCACTAAGATTACCTTTTCAGGAAAACTATTTTAAATAAAATTGCATTTCATTTCAAAAACAATTTCTGAAGGAAAAATATCTCAGAGTATTTCATAAAATTAATCACTGCAATTCCTAACTCAGATTATTTAAATAATCATTACTGTTCAGAAAAAATGGAATAGGGCAGACATAAACAACTTTTAGGAAACCAGTCAAAATACCAAGCAGTCACTTAACATCTTCAAAACTATTTCTGTTTTTCCAGGTAATTCATTTCTTTTAAAATTTTGTGAATAAATCTTTCATACATGATATGAATCAACTTTTCCTATGATTAAAAAAAAACACGTTAAAAAACATTAAATTTCCACATGAAAGTCTTCAAAGAAACTTCAGATTTTAACTATCTGAAAACAGAGATGCAATTACATGCCTAACCAAAACAACAACAAAAAATAACAAGTACCAAATGCTGAAAACCACAGCCCAAGAATAGAATAAAATTAGTCCTCTTGTTAGTGACAGGAAATGGGTACACATGTATATAAACACCAATAAAGCAAATAAAAGGGGACAGTATTTTTCAGAGATAGGGCCATATGTATAGGCTGCTGATTAAAGTTAAGGTGGTCATGCTAATAAGAAAACCTCTGCTAGGCCTTAGCTCTAATAAGGTATGTCCCGCAATCACTCTGTGCCCATAAACAGTTGCTGCTCTCATTTTCGAGCGAAGACAAAGATACAGAAAGAATAAACAGAATCACTACCCTAGACTGTAAACTGGCATGCACCTGTAATATGTGAACACTGTCAAGTCTTACCTCATAAGACCAGACACACTGCGTCCCACCAAAACGTCGAACACATCTTCCTACTTCCACGTCCTCATGCGTCGTGTACATTTCTCGGAGGCATTCACCAATGTGCGGCACCATCCTCCTGAGAACCTCTCGACTGAAGATCATGCCAGGTCCTCCCATACAGAAGTTCTCCCCAGGCTCCAGCCCCAGCTTTCCCAGTTCTTCAATGTTCCCCAGGCCAGTCTGGCCCAGGTAAAGGGGCTTGCTGCTATTCAGTGATCTAAGAAACTCTTCTAACTTGTCACCTACGAAGAGAAAGGCAACAATCACCCCTTTTCCTAATTCCATAATCATTTATTTATATGAACAAAGAGACAGGACTTTCGATATTGCTTGTAAACTTCCCATAAGTCTTACACAGTTGCAAAGAAGAAAAACTTCTCTGCATCTTGAATTATTTAAAAAATAGTAATTTATAGTTTATTAATTAAATCACAATAAAATTTTTATCAGCCTTCTTTGGAAAGCATCCTTTTGGGAAAAAATTGTTAAAAATTACAGGATATAATTGGTTTACTTATAGTTTTTAAGTTCATCAGGAAAAACAATTTAAAAATTATATTCTGTGGCCAACACGGTTCAAAAGCATTTCATATTCTACAAAATGATACATTGGAATAAGTAGTCACCTTTATATTCTCAGTCAGCATCTTTACTATCACTTTTGATGAGCACGGTATCTGCAGTCATTATCTTGATCCTATGCCACGCCCCTTGGATCTCAATGAATTTCAGCTGACTATTGTGTTCTTAATACAAAATACATTTTATTCTTAATAGAAATGGAAAGACTGGCATTTCAATGTTCTGAAGGGCAATCTTTCAAAGCATTAAGTGAAAAGGTTTTGGTTTTTTTTTTTTCCTTGAGTCCTGTGAAAAGTACTACCACCTGGATCAGGAGAAAGCGACGAGGCTACATACAAGTCGAGAGGCAGAAACTAAGGGCTGCCCCCACTGACCAAGAAGCTAGGAAACGTGGGAAGCCCAGGGAGACCTCGTTCCTACAGCCCTGCGTCCCTCTCCATCTCCGCAATAAGCTGGGTTGGAAAGATTGACTCCTGCGCTAGGAAACTTCTCTCCTCTGAGTTTAGAAATCGCTGGCCAGAACCACCCACACCCAGGGCGAAGGACCGCGCCTCTTTAAAAGACTGACAAAGTTTTCTCAGGCTGTGGGCTGCGCGTGGTTTGGGGGACTTCCAGCCTCTGCTTATCGCCGCAGCCACCAAAATGGACTGGAAAGGATCCATGCTAGTATGTGCTGGCACAGTCTGGAGCTCCCGGGGTCTGGATGATTCGCGGGCACGTCCCTTTCTTCCCCACCAGCAGTCCTGACAATACACCCATCGCCTGGGGGTTTTACTGAGGTGTGGCGCGAGGTGGGGGCGGCTTGGTGCTGCACTGTAGGTGCTGGAAGGAGCTGCGCGCGGAGCGGTGGGGGTCCTCAAGGACTCCCAGCGCGTGGCGGGTCGTGAGAAAGGGAAGGGAACGCACAGGGAAAGGTCTGGGGCAACGAAGACGGTTCCTCAATCTCCCCGGTCCCGAAATTGCGCTAGATCCAGTGAAAACAAAAGGGTAGGGGAACAAAGCAAGAACATGGATCTCCAGTCTGGCACTCGCCCATGTCCTAGGTCCCCCCTTCCTCCACTGAGGACACGCCCCTCTGAGCCGATTTGGGAACCTGCCACCACTCCAGGCTTTCAGAGCAGAGTGGGACTAGCCTTTTGTTGAACCCTAAGGTCCCTGTTCTCACCTTCCCAACACGGTAACGAGTACGGGCCACGCACTGTGCGGAAACGAGGACAGCAAGTGTGAGGAAAGCGGATAAAGCCGGGCAGGTGTGAGGAGGGCCCAAGCCGCAGGAGGGGAGGAGGAGCGGACCAGCAACGGTGGGCGGAGGCGAGGGGTGGGGACGGCAGGCTGGGGGCTGCAGGAGCCCGGAGCACGTGCCGGCAGAGAAGCAGAGGAGCTGGGCAGGGGTTGGGGCTGGGAAAGGAGGCGGGCAGGTGGGACAGCCGGCGCTGGGAGGTCACCTTTGATGTAGACATCGTCGTCTGCGCGCATGAACCACTCATACTTGTCCAGGTAGTGGTCGTGCATGTACTTGATCATCATGAAAGACTTTTTCTGGGGAGGGTAGGAGTCGTCCACCCCCGGCAGCTCGATGACAGGCAGGGGTGGCGGGGGCTGGCCAAGCCCGGCGTTGGGTGACTGCTGGCTGGAAAAGAACTCCACGCGGCCGGGAATGAAGCGCGCCCAGGTCCGCTGGGCCGCCAGCGCGCGGCTGCCCAGGTACTTCTGCGCGGTCATCACCCCCACGTACAGGAAATCCCGGGGTCGGGAGCTCGGGGCGGCGGCGCCCCCGTCCCCGCTGCCGTTGTGGCTACTCCCCGGCCGGCCGCCTCTCCGCTGCCCAGCCGCGCCCCCGTCCTCCTCCTCAGGTTCCCCCTCGGCCACGGGGGCGCCGGGGAGCCCCGTCGTGCCTTCGGGCTCTCGTCCTCGCCGCCGCTGCTGCAGCGGAGGTGGCTGCTGCCAGGGGCTGCTCCGAAAACTGGTCGCCCCAGCCGCTGCCTCAGGCAGTTGCGGCCCCTGGAGCTGCTGGAGCGCAGGGGGCGGCGACTGCTCCAACCGCGGCCGGGGCTGAGGGAGCGGCTGATGCGCGCCGGGGCCAGCGGCCAAGCGGCCGTAGTAGGAGCAGAGGCTGGAGCCGCGTCTCTTCCTCTCGCTCAGCTCGGCCACTCTGGGGGCGATGAGCCAGGACGCGGCGGTGAAGCCCAGCACCAGCCCCAATGCCACGCTCATCCACGGGCGGCGGGAGCGCACGGCCATCGCGGCTGCCCCGGCGCCGACGCTAACAGAGCGGCCGCGGCGCTGCGCGCGGATCTGCCGCCTCACAGCCGCCCCTCCTCCGCCCCAGCGCCCCCAGCCCCAGCCGCTGCCCGCCGCCCAGGCGCCGACGCGGGCTCGGGCTCGCAGCGCTCCCCGCGCCCAGCCCGCTGCGGGCTGCAGCCGCCGGCCGCGCTCCCCGCTCCGCTCTGGGTTGGGCTTCCAGGCGAGGGTCGGGAGTGAAACTTCTCCCGGCGGCGGCAGCAAGAGGAGCTGCAGGAGGAGGAGGAGGAGCGGCGGCGGCGGCGGCGGCGGCAACGCGTCCGCTCCTCGGCTGCCACCCTGTCACAGGCGCGCCTGGTCCCTCCCTCCTCGCTCCTTTCCGAGCCCCCGCCCTCGCTCCCCGCCTCCCGCTCCCCCCGCCGCGGGGCTCGGGACGGGCCCGGAGGAGGAGCCACAGGCACCGCTGCTGCCAGCCGGGGCGAGCGCGCGTCGCGGTATTTCCCCGGCCCCCGCCCTTGGACGGCCCCCGTCCGTGCCTGGGTCCGGAGTCGGCCTCCCCTCCGGAAGGAAACGATCCCTGTCCGGCCGCCTCCGGCTCCCAGCGCCGACGCCCCCTCGTCCCTCCTCCCGCTGCCCTCGCTCTCGATCCCATTTCCCGTCCCGTCCCGCCCCTCCGCCAGCCTCGCGGCGCCCGCGTCCAGGGGCTCCACTGCCCTCCTCCCGGCGCGTCGGCTCTACTGACCTCATCCGCAGAGCTCGGGTCCCGAACCCCCGGCGGGCGCCCGCGGCTCGCCGGAGTCCACAGCCGGTTTCGTCCCGGGGTGACCCTTCCCCACCCGCCCCGCCCAGGCCAGCCCGCGCTCCCCTCCGTGCTGTCGGTCCCGTCCGGGTGCTGCTCCGCGTCTTCTCTCGCCACTCGGTGTCCCGCTCACAGCTCAGGAAAGCATCTGTTCCGTCTTAGCACCTTTCCTCGAGCCTCACTCCCCAGTCCCTACCTGCGTCCTTCACCACCTCTCCACCATTGTCACTCGGCGTCTCCCCTGAGAGAATCTCGGAGGGATTGGACATACCTACCCTGAAAGGCTGGGGGAGATTATGGTGAGTGGGGGCTCAACCCCCAAAGAACATAAAAATTCCCTGTTCCCTACCTGTTGAGTTCGGAAATGAGCTGCCTGCTGCTCCCCTCTTCAACTCGTCCACTGGTCTCCTCTAGAAAGAACCATGAACTTGGTGGAACACTGACTCAGTAGGACAGGAGAAATGTGAACAAATTTTAGGGCCAATACCGAGAAGATTCAAACTAAGAAAATTCCCCTCCTTCCCCCGTTCCCCGCCCCCCCCGCCCCCGCATAAATGAAGGTAATCAGAAAACAAAATAGAAAATATAATTTTTATTCTTGTCTATAAACCATTTTATTTTCTAAGGCAATGACCGGAAATGTTTTACCTCTCCAATTAGGGAGGTAAAATCTCCAGTTAACTAAAAAAAAAAAAGTTAAATTGTATTGGCTAAAATCATTGAATGTTACATTATGAAGAGATTACCTGGGGGTATATGACATTTTGAAGAAGGAGGCATTTAACAACTTTCTCTCTAGAAGCTGAGAATCTAACGATAGTCTGAGGTGCATTTGGCATCCCCAAGCCCTCTCGTCTTCAAGTTTCAGTCTTCTGTTTTGTACATCAAACGCAAAAGGATGGTATTGAATGGCATTAGACATAAGGCTCCATCCAACAGTAAGCCTGCTGGAGGCGTGGTTCTTTCCACACCAGTCACTGGCTGTGCATGAGTACATCTGACTAAATGGTTCGTCTGTGGACAATGAAGCTCATTTTCCATCTCTAGGTCTTGCCCAGACCCTTGAGGGTACAGATTATTGAGCTTTTTCTCAACGTTTAATTTTAGTTAGAATACAAAACTAATCAAATACACAGGCCTCTTCCGATTTAAAAATACATCTTGCCAAGGACATTTTAAACTTTCTAAAATAGTGCTGTTCAATAGAACTTTCCCTTAATTGAAATTTTCTTTATGTGTTCTGTCCAATAAGGGAACCGCTAGCCACACATGATTTGAGTGCTTGAAATGTAGCTAGTGTGATTGAAGAAATAAATTTTCAATTTTATTCAATTTTAATTAATTTTGATTTAAATAGCCCCATACAGCAAGGGACTGCTATGTCTGACAGCACACAGTCAGAGGAAATCCATAATCACTGGTCCCATTACCTATGATAAATTGTGAAGAACAAATAGTCTACCTACACACCAGCATGCTCGTCCCTGCAATATCCTGCTGGGCTTTATTCTAATGGGCACCATTCATGTAGTCCCTATACAAAATCATTCATTCTCATTGGGTACAAATAACCCACTCATCAACTATTATCGCATTTTGGGAAAAAATTAACTTCATTCATTTTTTTATTCAATAAATATGTGTTAGAGATTAAGCATTAGAAAAGGTGGAGGGCTCTGGACATGGAAATGTGAATATTCATTGTCAACTGCCATGAAGTTTACAGTGCAGTGAAAAATAATGAATTACAGTGGTGACAAATGATATGAAGGAAAAATGTAGAGTGCATACTCTGAAGCAGTATTTAAACGACCATCTAATTTCATCTGGGAGTCAGGGAGGCACTTGGAGACATGGAAATAAAATGAAAAGTATTGGAATGATGTTCTATATTGGCTAAGTGACCTTGAGAAAGTTATTTAAATTATCTGAGCCTTAGATTTCTATTCTGTAAATACATTTTTGTGAGTATTTATTAAGATACTATATGTGTTTGGTGCAGTGTCTAGATCATTATAGGCACTCAGGAAATGTTAGTTCTTCTCATTGTCCAACCCCTTCCTTTATAATAAAATCTCTTAGATATCACCTTACTTATTTTTGTGATATTCCATCCTTTCATTTATGTAACATACTTATTTATTATCTACCATAAGCCAGGCGGTTTTCTGGAGAAACAGCAGTAAACAAAACAGACAAAGCCCTTGACTTTATGGTGGTTATATTTTACTAAGGAGAGATTACACACACGCACACACACACACACACACACACACACACACATGCACGCACATAGATATGTATATGTGTGTGTGTGTATATATATATATATATATATATATATGATGCTGGGTTATGTTTTGAAAAAATAGAGATAGTAGGTATATACATGTGTTAGAGGTCATCTTAAATTAATTGCTCAGAGAGGTTCTTTCTGATAATTTTTGCAGAGAACAGAAGATAAATGAGGAAAGTAACCAAGAGGATGTCTGAAGGAAGACTTTACAAGCAGAGAGAAAAGCCAACACAAAGGCCTGAGATAGACAAAGTATATTGAGGACCAGCAAAGAGGCCCATGTGGGTTGGAAATGGGAGGGAGCTGATGACTTACTGATCATTTAGGCCAGTGCTGTCTACTAGAATTACAAGGTGAGCCATAAATGCAAGACATGTAATTTAAATTTTTTCTTGTAGACACATTTTGAAAAAGATGGAGTTTACTAATATATTTTATTCAACTCAATATATCCAAAATCTCACCATTCCAACAGGTAGTCAATATAAAATCATTAATGAGAAAATTTACATTCTTTTTATTGGTACTAAGTTTTCCAAACCCATGTGTAATTTACATTTAAGCACACCTTAGTTCAGACTAACGACTTTTCAAATGTTGCATAGACATATGTAACTAGTGTCTTATATTGGACACTGCATATTTTAAACTTTGAAGACATTTACAAAGATTTTGGCTTTTATTCTGAGTGACAGTGAAGGTGTTGAGTAGAGCGGTGATATGGTTTTTGTTTTATAAAGACCACTCTAGCTCTTATAGGAAGAAAAAACTAGATGAGGACAAGAATGTAATCAGGGAACACATTTAAAACATTACCTTTTTCTTCTTCTTCCCATACAGTGCCTTCACTTTTTCATTTGTAATAAGTAGAAGCATTGGGAAAGTTTTCTCTGTCGGTTTAATTTTATATTTATTGAGATTTCCCTAGCTATTTATTTGGTATTTCCCAAAGTGAGTATTTCTCATACTCACTTTAATTTTGAAGATACATGAATTTTAGGGTAGGTAATTTTCTGGGAAATTTCTACCAAGGACTAAGTTTTTAAAAAAAAAAAAAGAAAGAAAGAAAGAAAGAATAAAGTGATACATTCTAGGAAAATTTTAAGAAAAAAATTATTTGAATAAGAGGGGTATAAAGGGACAAATATGTATGGAAACTCTTATCATTGAAAAAAACATAATAAATGCATACTAAAATATAGCCAGATTTGTATACTAGAAGAGAGAAGGCAGAAATGTAGGTAATTCTAATATCACTGGCTAAAAATGTCTTATCTAAACAAGAATGTTTCAGTAGTTATCCTTTTGAATCATCTGATAAAATCTCTACAAAGCACTTTAGTAGATTTTGAAAAACAAAAAAACAATAAAACAAAAACTTCTAAAAATTATGCTTCCAGAAAAAAGTGAAAAAGTTGATCCCCTGTCCTCTCTAAATCCTTTACCAACTTCAAACATGTCCATATTTGACTACATGAATCCTTAGCCACCTTCTCTGAGCTGAAGCTGTTAGAACATAGGAATCATCTGGATTCACATTGAGGCAGAGGCTCTTGTAGGGGTTGTGTCCCCGGCTTAGGGATGACATTAATGTCACCACCCCAAAACCAAGTCTGACACACTTAGAGCCATTCAGCAGACTTGAGTGTTTGAACTGACTGGAAAGAATTAGCAATAACTTTAAAAATTACCGAAAAAGGTACAAACGAGTTTAAAAGGGAGGATGTCATAGTTGATCAATTATGAAAGTTAGAAAAATATTTAAATATGTGGTTCAGCATATGCTTCTGTTACCAGGGGTAAGCAAGTTTAGGCTAGTACTAACACTTTGATTCAGTATTTTACTGTGATGTTTAGAATGTTATTTTTTCTTGACAAATCAAGGCTGAGTTGATTTCATTTGCGTGAAGCAACTGTGGCATCTAGTGGTTAATAATCATAATGTAATTCGGTTTGTTTCTAAGAGACAGATTGTGTTATAAAATGTTTTAGACATTGCTGGAAGATTGTAATCATAGAGACATAATAAGATAACCACTTACTTATATATTTATTTCCTCAGACATAAGCACTTGAGGGGATGATAGAAGTTCATATACTGAAACATGAAAAGGTAATTATTTAGAGCACATTATAAGACTATGTCCATTTTAGAAGCCAACACTCATCTACTTTAGTTAATCAACATGAAAATGTAGTTATTTTTTTACACCACCTGGATATTTGATGCTACTAAGGAATTATTAATTTCTTTTATAGGTATAATAATAGTACTATGACTATGTTAAAAAAATAGTCCTAAAAAAGTCTTTATTTTTCAGAAATATATACCAAAATGTTTATAGATCAATTGATAATGATGTCTGAATTCAAGTAATAAGGGATTGAGGATGATTCTAAGTGAATGGCAATGTGGGTGGGGCCTGATGGCCCAGGTACTGAAGACTATTGAGCCTGGGTGATTATCCTTGGGCAGATTTGAAATTCTCTATAATAAAAAGATTCGAAAATATATTGTTTGTTTAAGATCAGCACACATTCAATTTTTGTTTCTTATAGATTTATCTGACTATGAGAGAGTCCACATGTCCAAACCATCAATGCACTTTAAGAAGAAGAGAATGAGACTCCTGCTGTCACCTATGAAAGGGTCAAGAGGTGACCATTCAAAATTAAAACTTCCAGTTCTTCCATTCCCCCAGACTCCAAAGACAGTCATTTTGACATAAGTGAAACACCCAGGCAAGCTTTTAGAAATAGAGAGGCACTATTTATGATGTATTATAAATAATAGATATATTAATAACTATACTATCATTACAGAATAAGCATAAGAGGAGAGATTAGATCTTTTTTTGTTATGCCTATTTTTATTAAGTTTCAGGATATTTTACTACGAAGCAAGAGAGATTAGACACTACACCGCTGAACCCATAATCATAGTATCTTGAGTGAGTGAGGCAGGTACAATTTATAATTTATTTTAAGACTGCCGCATCAATAGTGAGCTAATAATGACACGTCTTTCAATAGTCTTGAAAGTCAGATTTTATGGATTACATAAACATATTACATAAAAATATTAGCACTGGTAGTACACTCCACAATTTTTTTTCTTTGTTTTGGAAAATATACTTACGTTCTTATTTATTCATGTTACTATATAATAAGTTCGTTATTTCTATATGAGTTAATAAATTATATTTAATGTTTTTCTGATTTTTAATTTCTCATACAAAATTTTTAAGACTCTAAAGGGGTCCCAGGAACAAAACATTTGAGAACAGTGGTCTAAGGAAATTCCTTCATCCCTTTATTCTTTTCTTCTCCTGGAAATAGCACAACAATTTCTTTAGGAGGGATAATCAAAAGTTAGGATGTCTTGCTCCTGATGGAACACTGACTCTGTTTGAGATGACATGAGAGTGGTTGTCCTCAAATCTGCATTGTTGAAACTCTGACATGTTTATAAGTATATTATTGTCTCTATGCTTTCGGTTTCATACCTTTTGCATTCTAGGAATCCAGATGCTTAACCTTTTTTTTTTTTGCACGTGCTGCTATTAGAAGGGAATAACAGTGATGAATCTTCCGAGACAAATAGAATTTAAATCATTCAGACATTTTAGATTCTAATTTGTATCTCATAACAAATTAGTATCTCTAACAAGTTTGGAGTATATTTTTCATTTCTACAAAAACAAACATCAGGACAATACATTGTTATAGGGCTCCAATCACTTTGTATTATTGTGCCAAAGAAACACTGTCTCAGTAAGTTAATTCTAGAACTGGAGTGTCATAAAATTTAGTGAGGAACAAAGAAGATAACATTGCCATACCAATACAAAAGGTGCAATTATTTGCCGTTTGAAGCCAACTGGAGCTCTAGGAACAGACAGAAAGCAAAATCCAAATAAAATTATGTGAACTAATTGAAAAAGGTAAATTGGGTCCTATAAAAGAAATGAGCGGTCATCACTTGGAAATGGCTATAAAAATATTGTTCAAGATGGAAAATATGTGTGTGTGTGTGTCGGCGGCGGGGGCGGTGATGATACACTTTTTTCATTGGACCCCTGTAGCCTTTCCTCTGAATCTTCTTTGAGTAGAAAGAGAACTAGAAGACCAGTCTCAAGAGAGGAATATGAGCAAATGTTAGCCTCATAGCTAAGTGATTTCTCATTAGTGCATTCTGCTATCATCTTCCAACTAGACACAAAGAGATTCAAAAGGTATGGCCAAGGCACACCAAGGAAATAAGTGAGGTGTGGACACAGCATTCTTACAACCTTTGCTAGAGTTTTGCTTACCATATACTCCATTCTACCCCACACTTTTTCCCCCCAGATTCCACTTCCTATGTCTCTACCTTTACAGAAAGTAGGCAGGAATAGCGACAGTACCGTTTGAATCAGATTAAAATTAAATTTAGGTTTTAGTATTAGCAGCATAGAATTGGGACTCCAGGACATGATACAGCCAGCAGAATCAGATTGAGTCTTTTTATAGGCATATAGAACTCAATTGGCCATGACAACTCACAAGTAATTAAAACTTTAGCACCTAACTCAGTGTTTCTCAAAGTGGGATCCTCAGGACTCCTACTTAAGTATTTCTAATATCTTAATGTGCATAACTATTAATAGTAAATCTGGGGTTCTTCTGAATCAGAATCCCTGAGGGCAGGGGCAGGAATCTACATTTATAACAAGACACCCGAGGGATTCTTAAACGTACTGAAGTTTATATAATCTTGATAACTGGGATAATTCAAAGTCCTAAGAACATACGTTAAACAAATTAACACACACACATACAAAACTATTATACCCTTCTACTGACGTTTACCACCCTCACAAAACGTGGCTAGGTAGCTAAAATTCTAGATTCTCCAGCCTAAAATGATAGAAAAACCTTCATTCACTTGCTATTTGCAAATTGAATATATGTACACTTTTCTTATGTCTTGGGTTCCCAAAGAAGCAGACTGAGACAAGAACTTGAGAGCAAGTAGTTTATTTGGAATGTGATCCCAGGGGATACTGGCAAGAGAGTGGAGAAAAGAAAAGGAGAAGGTAAGAGAAGGAAGGAAAGCAATGAAGGGTGAATTGTTAAGTCAGTTCCCACTATCGGTAGCTGGAGTTTAATTCTACTTGGGAAGCTCTTGTCGACTTTGGGTCTCAGACTTATCCCATCAGAAGAGCAAAGAAGTTGTGGGTATTTACCTTCTCTCAGTCACTGATTAAGGGCTGCTCCCAGGGGACATGAATTACCCAGCGCATCCAGCCTGTGCCCCTTGCACAATCAGAAAAAGCCCTTCAGCAAAGAGTTAAAGAAGCTGGTAGCTGGAAGACAGAACACTGGCAAGCACTGAAGTGGAAAGGGTAAGGAGATGTGGGCAGGAGTCTGGCAGTCTCTGTTCTAACCCACAAGTTGAATTAATGTTCACTCTCAAAGCCAGACTTTTGGACTTTCTATACTACAATAGACACAAACCATATGAGTAAGTAACCCTTAACATACCAAATCATATCTTCAAAAAATGTGTCCTGCAAATTTAGTTTCTTTTCATTGAGGAATGTACCTTATAGAAACAATCTTCTATAGGGGTATTAGAGTTGGCTGATGTTTTCCTATTGCCATCTTCTGTCAAACTATCAGAAGTATTGGTAGGGGGCCACTGTGGCCATTTACCATGTCTTGATTTGGGGGAATTCCCTTTGGCTATTTTTCTTTTAAACATTTTGCTATGGAAATTTTCAAACACACACAAAGTATATGGACTAGAACCTCCTATATCCATCATCCAGCTTCAACACTTTTCAACTCATGACCAATCTTGTCTGTCTATATCCTCACCCACTTAGCTCCTGCTGCATCATTTTAAAGCAAACCACAGACATCATTTACCCATAAATATTTTTATATATAACTCTAAGAGATAAGAACTTTTAAAATGCCATTGCCGTATGAAAATTCAACAAGTATTCCTTAATATTATCAAATATCAAGTAATTGTTCAAACTGTCAATTGTCACATCAATTCCATATTTTTTACAATTATGTCATCAATACCATTTTTCCACTTTCACATTTTTTAATAATTAGTATTGTTGTATATGTCTCTCAAGCATCTCTCCTAGATTCTGCCTCTATCTCTTATTTTCTTTGTATTATATTTGTTTTTAAAAAATGGATTTTTTGCCTTATAGGGTTTCCCACAATCTGGATTATACATATTCCATTCCTGTCGTGTCATTTAACATGCTGTCTGTCTTCTGGATGTCCTGTGAATTGGTAAATTGGTGGTAGGATCTAGAGAAAGACCAGATATAAGTTCAATTTTTCTTTTTGAACAAAAGTACTTAATAGATGACACCGTATTCTTTTATTAGGAAGCACATACCGTTTGTCTCTGTTTCTGAAGTAAACTGCTGTCGATAATGAATTCCTAAATTCGTTAATTCATTAGAAGTTCCAACGAATAATAATTCTAATTCTACCATTGTTTGTTCCTTTATTAACTAGAATATGTCTATGAAAAGTTATTATCCAGTGACACAATCTGCATAGTAAAAACAGCATACATGATTTAATCCTTAATTTTCGATGATCCAGGGATTTCTAAAAGATGGTTGATCAGTAAAGCTATCTATACCCAGTTTCTTAGAAAGGCTTGCTAGGTAAACCTTATTGAAATAATCCAAAAATGGAAGCTCATTCTTACCGAAGCAATCTCATTTTCCATTGTTTAATCCCTAATCATGTCACTAATATTCTAATCTATATATCAGGATATAAAGTTGTGGTTGTGAGGAGAAAAAGATGCTATATTTTTCTATTTTTACTTTTTTATTAACTTGCATTTATTGAACTTACAAAATGTGGGAACAAATAGGTTGAGAAGGTGATGTGGGAAGTCGGATAGATGATAGATGATACATAGATAGATAGGTAAATAGATAGATGATAGATGATAGATATTTCCTAGCCATCTGGAATTTCTGATTTATTATATATGAAATTATATGTGAATTATAGGAAATTTTCCTTTGCATTAAAAAAGGGTTTAGTTGGGTTGAATACAGTAAAAGAAAAAACTTGTAAATGTGGTTGTTTTATACAGTTAGCATTTATGTAGCTGTTTTCTATGTGGTTTTGGCTTCACTCATAGTTTGGGATTTTCTGATGTTTGTATCTGGGCTTCTTAAGTTTTCATCAACAATCCAATGTTGGACATCAAGAGACAATCAGTTCACGCCCATCTCTCAGTGCTGCACAATATTCATGACCCCTCCACAGGAAATTCAGTCCCACTAAGCATTTCTTCACCTATAAAAAGAAGGGTATTGGGCTAGAGCAGAGGTTGGTAAAATTCAGGCCATAGGCCCGCCCACCACCTTTTTTTTTTTATTTGGCGACATCCAAATTAAGAAGGATTTTTACATTTTAAAATGGTTTTACACTTAAAATTGTCATATTTTAAATGTCATGTAAGTATCTCCATAAAATCCTCACTTTTGCCTCACGGCTTGGAAAGCCTGAAATATTTAGTGTTTGGCCCTTTCAGAAAAAGTTCATCAATCCCTGGGCAACAATAGTGATTTTCAAACTATTTTCAGTAACAGAATGTTTTTTTTAAAAAATCCTATCCTAAACCCCTTTGCCTAAAACAAACAAATGCATATTTATTTAAATATACTTAAAATTCTTAATAATTGCTCACTAAAAAAATTCAAACGGACAATGAGACTGCTTTGATGAATGTAACAGACTAAAAGAAGGAACAACAATTTTGACATTGGGGATTGTAGATGACAATTACAGTCTTAGAGAAGATTCAGACTACAATATATTGCTGTGATTTTTTTTTTTTTTGCTAGATGATTTCAAAAATAAAATCCTGTTTCAAGTAGATAAGTGGTTATAAATAGTAGCAATTTTTTAACGGCTCACCTTGAAATCTCAGGACACTGAAATTAAACTAATCCAAATTCTTAAAAGAGAAGTAGGGCATTTTAATTTTACTGACACATCAAAAAAAAAGAAGCTCTCAATCAAAATACAGCAATCAGACATGAAGTACGAACAATTTGGAATAAGAGATAAAGTTGTCTATACGTTTGAATACTTTGGTGTTTTCTTGCATCACTGGCAACTGTGCTGTGAGGAGCAAGCACAGAGCAGATGAGTTTGCTGCCGCAATTTTGTAAGTGAACATAAGCAAGCTTGAATTTTAAAAAGAGTGGTGAAGAACAACCACCTTCTTGTTCCTGGATTCCTCAACAAAATGTTCAAATATGTGCGCAAATATGACAGTGGAAGCTTTATTCTGAAGTTCAAGCAGAAACAAGGTAACTTGAAATTACAATGAGGATAAAATTAGTAAAAACGAAAGTTTCATTTTTAAAAGGTCAGAAAATAAACTGAAAATTGGGTTGAATAAAAATTACTCTTGAAAATCCCTTACTTGCCCATAAAATAGATTTTACATGGTCTTGGATGTATACCCCGGTGTGGTATATTTTTTGCCACTTACTTTTGAGGACTGCTGAACTAGGCTAAGAAAAAGAAGATATTCAAATGTATGGACATTCTGCATTTAAGATACCATATCAAACCATCATAGTGACTAGAGAGTGGGTGGAGAATTCTAAAATGCCCTTTGCTTTCAGATAATTTTCTGCTGAAATACCTTCAATAGCTTTGCAGGTGGATGTGTGAATCAAGTAAGTTAAACAAGATGAACACTCCCAGCAGAAGGCCTGAAACACAGAAGGTGCTTAATAAATACCCCTCACATTTGAATATAATTCTTAAGTATATATGTATATATTTAAGCAAGCAATCAAATTTTTCTCTATAGATTTGTTGGGGGGCGGAGGGGAGGTGTACAATTTGCAATGAGAAAGGCTGTCTATATTTTCAACACTTTCAGTGTTAAAACATATACCCAAACACATACGAATCTATAAAGACGAATTTGATCACTTGCTCTGGTCTTTCTGAGGTAGCATTTGCTCTTTTATTCCACTAATCATCTAGACCCCTATTCATTTATTCAACAAAAATTTAGTGAGCACCTTCTATGCTGTTCTAGGTTCTGGGGTTTCGTCATTAAATAAAGCAGACAAAATTCCCTTGACCTTGTCTCCAAGAGCTTATGCACTAGCTGGGGGTGGCAGACAATAAAATGAAACACACATTAAATTGCATGGTATGTAAGACGGTGAGACAAATCTATGAAAACAGGGAAGGGGTTTAGGGCCTTAGAGACAGGAAGACAATTTTTAAATAGGGTAATCAGGAAGGGTCTCATTCAGAAGATGGTATAAGAGCAAATTCTTGAAGGAGGCTAGGAAGCAAAATACCGTGATGCCCATGGAAAGAGCGCTGAAGGCAGCAGATAGGAGCACGGGTGGCACGTTCCAGGAGCAGCAAGGAGACAGGGACAGCTGAAGGGGAATGAGCGAGGGTAATGTGGTAGCAAATGAGGTCAGCAAGGTAAGGGACGTGCCCAGTAGCACCTGTTGGCCAGTGTAAGGTTTTCACCTGGAGCAGGATGGGCGGAAGCCATTGTAAACGCTGAGCAGAGGAGGGGCCTGACCTCACTTAAGTTTTAGCCCACATTCCTCCAGAACGGGCCTCACGGAGTCACATCTCATGTGAAAATTAGGACCTCAAATTCAGTTTTAAGTTACACACCCATTGAGTATCCCTTTACAATATCACACTTTTAGGTTTACTTGCTGTTTTTCATTATAGCATTAAAATTAGCTTTAAAACCCTCTATTTTTTTAAGTGGAAGTCCAATCAAACATTTCCAGAAAACTTCAAGCCCCTTTGTGGACCCACAGAACATAGGCTGATGACTTCTGAGTTCGATGCTTAAAGACTTTCCCAAGGTCAACATTCCCAATGTTGGAAATCAGAGAAACCAGGAAACCAGAGAAGTTGGCCTGGTTTCCATTTTCCAGCTATAGATATTTATGCCTGACCTTTTAATCTGTTCTCCAGCAGTTTTTAAGTATTTCTGTATATCCTGCTAGTGGTATCTCCTCATACCTTCATTTGGCTGCTGTGTAGGGATCCTACTGGCACCAATTTGAATATCATCTCCAAATCAGTGGAGCTGAAATGTATGTGATGAGTCATACTTCACGATGCCTAGAGGTGATGGGATCTTCTGGCTACATGATATAGTTCAGAGATGACATGATGAAACTATGATTCAAGTTGCAGATCCTGGTTATATATTTACAGATCCTAGATATGTATCACAGGACAATATTTTTAAGATAATAAATTGTGCTTGTCTTCTGCGTCTCTCCCTCCACTTCTTATTCCAAGCTGGTAGCCAGGCCATTTGTATCCCCTTGCTCCTGGACTTTTTGCAGAACTGGAAATAGAATCATCTTGAGGAGGACAGCAGCCATTCCTATCTTTTGTAAAAGAATTAGCTCATGGGCGAGATCTTTTTGGCTGTCCCAGTAAATAAGGAAAGAGGGGAGAAAAGAATAAGGCCTATGAAGTTAAATAGTAAGATGACATTTCTAGAACCTGTTAAGGGGACCAAGATTTGTGGGTCCCCTTGAGTCGCCCTAGGTAGTGGCCTCCAGGGAACCTGGAACCCAGAGTGGTTTCAGCCTCTGCAGGGACCTAGAGCACCCAGTAGAAGAGAAGAAGAAAGCCATTAGCCATTAGAAGAAGGGACCATGCTTGAGAGATGATGGCTGTATCAGCAGAAACCTCTGCAGACTCGTAACTTCAGCAGTGTCCTAGATACTTGATGCCACACACACAATAAAGTTTTAGACAACCACAGAGGGCAGTGGGCATATCCAGCAATGTCTTAGATTTAATTTCTTACCGTCCACTCCAAGTGGAGGCCTGAAGGTGAACTTAAGAAGGCTTAAAAAAAAAAGAAGAAAAGAAATGTGACATAGCATGTACACTGGAGCAATGTGAATTAAGTTACTTTGTCCATGTTCCTATCCTCCCAACCAGGTAACAGGCTTTAAACAAGTTAAAAAATAAGTTCCTTTCTCAATGACACTTCTGTTATGCATAGAATGTTAATCAAGTACTTGCTGTTGCTTCAAGTTCTTATAACTTCTGGACTCATTTCATTAAACGTGGTTCTCAGCAATCGCATTTACTCAACTAAAGAATGTGAATAAATCTGACGTTTGCTCAATAGAAATTTTCCAGTCTTTAATTTTATAACCTCAGGAAATTGCACGTAAGAGTTAGGATGCATAAAAAGTTAGGATGTTTTTAAAAGATTATCAACAAACACTGAAGGATTAGATCAGATGAATGTCTAATTTCATCTATTTGAATATATTTAATCTTTAGAAAATTGATACTAAACTTGCAGAGGCAGTCTGAGAAGGAGGAGAATGAAGCCACGGGATGGCAAGAGGTAGACTCTGCTGTTCTTTAAGTATTTGAATTCAGCAATGTTTAGAAGCCCACTCCTAGATTTTTCATTTATGCGAGATATTTTATGCCATGCTTCATAAGCTAGTTTATGATAAATTTCTGTCACTCACAACAAATAGAATTTTCACTAAAATATTGCTAAGTGTGCTGGGAAGTTAGGCCACAGGTAATAACTTGCCAGATTTCTGTCCTAGGACAAGCTACTTTAATCCTGTGTCTCACCTTCTTCCTCTGTAATAAAGGCGTAATAGTAACACCAAACTCCTGAAGTGGGAACTATTAACTGAGGTAGGTGTGTGTGTGTGTGTGTGTATTATAGCACGATGCCCGGCACTTGATAAGTGCTCGATAAATATAAGCTATTACTATCACATTAAATAGTGGGTACACTGAAATAAAAATTACCTGGTTAAGAATAAATGCATTAGCACAACCAAGTAACACTAAGAAATCGAAAAACACTGAAGCAAAGCAAAGAGAAAATATAGCACACTGAAATTAAATGGAACTCAAAGCAAGGTGAAGAAATTCTTAGTAAAAACTAGGAACATAAAAAAAAAAAAGCAAAGGCATAAATTCTTGTAGTTGATGACACCAGCAGCACATGAATCAAAAGTTGCCAACCAGCAGACTAGACATTCTACTTATTTTATTTTTTAAATGGAATCTTTGATTCTGGCACTAAAACAAAAACTCTATGGATAGCACCAACCAGCAGATATTCTAAACTGGCAGAATTTTTGTTAGCTATTTCAGTACCTTAGTTGTAAATTTTCCTTAATTTTTTTTTCTGAGCTGTGTTAACAGAATTATATGAAACTTCAATATTAAGTTTCCAGTTTCCTATGAATTTTATACACATAGAGCAGACATTTCTACAGACATGTTGTAACAGATATTTAATAAAATGCAGTTCTAGTCTGAGGCTTTTAATTAGTGTTCGAGGCAAGTAAAATGACACAGTAAAAATCAAATTATTCTATTAAAATAAGAAAATAAATGGCAGCAATTATATTAAAATGATCACTTGTGTTAATATTTTATTGTTTCCTTTTAAATATAGCTAGTCAATCCCTAGATTTGAATCAAAATGCAAAAATGGAAACTGAATGAAAAATAACACAATGTAAGAAAATAGAACAAATCATCGACCTTTCTGACTATAAGGATTTCTTTTATTGCTGACAACTTATAAATGTATCCATCTATTCTATAAATATTGGGCTTTTATAAATCTTAAGATAATTTTATTACCCTTTCCCTAAAATGAATCCAATAAGAATGCTCTCAAATGGAAGTATAGCAAACTATCACAAAATACTGCAAGTTTTACATACAATTTTACATAAAATAAATGAGTAACCTATATGAATATTATTGTAATTGATCATTTCTTATTATATACCATCAACATTACCAAATAATTTAAAGAAGTATTCTAACTTTATAATCCCTACATTTCTCTTTTTGGAGTTCCATATCTCCCAAATGCCTGTGATTTAGATTATATATAATTATGTGCACACAGATACGATCATCAAGCTCTTTTAAATCAATAGATAATTACTGCAGTATTAAATTAACACATATACTACACAGATGTCCAAAGAACGCAAGGATCCTTTTCTAAGCTCTCTACAGAAAGAGACAGGCACTGGAATTGGAGGAGAATGTTAACAATAGCTCATTGTCTTTTATTTTAAACGATGTCTTTCAATTTAGAAAATCTCTACTGCATTAATATTCTCTTAATCAAAAATTAAACTTTCTACAGGACTCTTCCTCCCTTCCACTTTGCTCTCTAAACTAAAGTCAGGGTACCAAGGAATCTTCACTGTCCTAAAGGCATAGGGCAAAGATTTCCCCAGCCTTGTGTAGTCCTTGTATGGGGAGCCAGGAAAGGTGCCTTAGATCTTTCTACTCGCCTCTCCACCAATCCTGTTATTCCCCCTCATGGCGAAGAGGGGTCAGTCAGCCTGGGGGTGGTCTACCAGGGTTCTGGATAGAAAAGAGAGTGAGAGCTATTCTGCTTTCTGCTTCCCCCAGAACATGTCTAATACACACCCCTGTGATTTCTGGGGCACTAGCCTTGGAAAGGGGGAAGTCAGGACACAGGACACAGGACATAACCTCTTCTTTCATGATGTCTGTCCTTTTCTCAATCCAAGGTCAGTTAGGGCATTCTCTCTGTCTCTGTTTCTCTGTCTCTCTGTCTGTCTCTGTCTCTGTCTCCCTGTCTCTTTCTGTCTCTCTCTCTCTCTCTCTCTCTCTCCCTCCCATGACAAAAACTGCCCTTACCTTATTCGGCTTTTGTTCTATTCTTGGCTTATGATAAAATTCTATGATCCAATGACAAATCTTGGCCCCAGACATGTTAATGAAATCCTCTTCTCAACAAACCTTGGCTTTCCAGCCTATTTTCATGTTATTGACTCAAAAATCCCATTCTGGGCATTGAATGCTAAAACACTGACTCCATCTTCCTCTGGGCATCCTTTCTGTAAATATCAAAATCTGTCCTGAGGAAACATCATGCTTGTAGAAGAATGAAGGAAGAAGAGTAAAAGGAATATTTAAGAGGATAAAAATACATGAATGCATTTTGAAATCTATTATTTACATTTCAATTAGAACAAGCCAATGCTTCCTTTGTTCAGAGGTAGTGCAAGGTCACACCTGCACCCTTATCATCAATGATAACATCAAGTTAAATATGCTTAGACATCATGAAAATTTGTGGAAGGTATGGAAAATAGAGAATGGCAATTATAATACAAATTTAAGCATACAAAAATAGAAAGAGAGGAGAACGAATATATTTGGAGAATGTAGGAGAGATGCTACAGCAATCTGAAGACTTTGGAAATGTAACCATCTCTTTACACTCCAGAAAATATTAGACAAAATATACTGAATCATAACCCATTTTTAAAATATTAAGTTCAACGCATGTAACAATCACATCCAAAAATGATAAGCAAATCTAAGGAAGACACTCAAATGGGGTATGTGTTGCCTGCAAAATCGAACAAGTATATCAAACAGTATTTCGTAATAGATGGTATAAAATGGAGCAGCTTACCTTTCCCCTTTGATTCTCCCTGTGTGCCATCTCCTCCTTCTCATTAGTGTTTTATAAAAATTTATGTAAGAGTTATCTTTAAGTAATACAATAGTCAGTGGGAACCATGACTAAATTTGAAGAATAATTAACAGAGAGAGAAAGGGAGAGTGTGTCTGTCTACCAGAGGTGAATCCTGTGGATGCAAAGGGGACCACATACCAAACCTGACAAGCTCAGAGGAGGCCAGCATGGTGGATCTTACAAACACAGAGAGCACAAGTAACCACATAGAATGGTCTGAACATAAAAATTCCTAACTAAAAGAAGGTCAGGGTGGATAGTCTTATATTAGGCCTGTAGCTTCTTTGACAAAGGTCAATCTTTACCTTAAGTGAGCCTGTCTATTGTCTTTCTGCATCTAAGATCACATACCTTTGAAAGGTCAGGGTAATCTCCCTTTCCAGACCCCTCAGGGCACAACCACCACCAGAGTAGGAGACCACAGAAGCCTCAGTGTTATCTTGTTCCCAGAATACCATCTTTAAGTGTGGTAAATGTTAATTATTAACTATCCTGCGCCCACCAATATAAAAGAAGTATATATCTCTGTATCTTACTTTTTACTCAGTCTCAGAGATCTCCCAGTTTTGCTTTCTCTCACCTCCCTAATCTACCACCAATGAATTTCATGTAACTCTCTTCATGGCTCCTCCTTTGATCTAATGAATAAAATAAGCTGTAAAACTGCCATTGTTTAGAGCATTTTCTCAATCTCTTGGTATTCTGCTTCCTGGAAGGTGTCGTTAGTTTGGCTCAAATAAACCTATAAAAATTTTCTACAGCTTAAAACTTTTCTTACACCAACATTACAATGGCTATTGGAACTTTATTTCTTATTTTGGGCAAAGAAAAGAACATTTCCATTTTTATGAGGAATTGTTGCATTAGGAAAGGTAGAAATATGGAATTTCAAATTTATATCTAAAGTTTTATATGGATGCTGAGTAGTCAAATATAGATTTGCTAGTTATTAAACCATTCTATCTCAGCTCCAAACCCTCCTTCCATATTTATTTTGAGATATTAGGGGCTGAAACTCTACAAATCACATTGCTGCTTTGGGCTGGCTCCCTGTTGTTTCAACTGATACCTAGTACTAAAAAGAGAAACTCAAGGCTATGGCAGAAAAAAGAAAACTCTTCTGTCCTGTTTGCCTTGTATTTGCTTTCTGTTTGCTTCCTCCTCCTATGTGCATCAACTCATGTGTTTTTTAAAAAATATTTCCAATTGGGGAATCACTTCATAAATTATATAAATACCTAACCACCATGCTCTCTACACCTGAAACTAATATAAAATAATACTGAATGTCAATTGTAATTTAAAAGTAAGTAAGTAAGTAAGTAAATAAATAAATAAATGAATAAAATATTTCCAGTAAAAGAAGCTGTGGTACGCTTATGTAGCAAAGTTTAAATTCATTTTATGTTTTTCCAACACTTTTAGAATCAGCCTTCAGAGGCCCTCATGCCAGCCAAATACAGCTAAGCCTTGAACAATACCATTTGAACTGTGGGAGTCCACTTATACATGGATTTTTTTTCATTTTGCAAACAGATGATGTAAATAGAAACAGTACTATAAATGTATTTTCTATTCCTTATGATTTTCTATATAACATTTTCTTTTCTCTAATTTATTTTATTGTGAGAATACATAATATTTATAACACAGAAAAATTGCATTAATCAACTGTTTATGCTTTCGGTAAGGCTTCCAGTTAACAGTAGACTATTAGTAGTTAAGTTTTGGGGGGAGTCAAAAGTGATATGAGGATTTTCAACTGTGGGGGGAAGGCAGTGTTGACACCTCAACTCCCATGTTGTTCGAAGGTAAACTGTCATGCCTCCTGCCTTGGAGATCTGGGTGTCAGCTCTATTGGGCCCCCACTTTGAGCTCTGGTTTATATTAATTTCCATCTTTTTCCTTTGTTTCCCCAAATCTAAGGAAGATAGCTGCTTCCTGCAGTTGCTACCCTTGTAATACTACAGTGTTCTTTTTTGTCTTTTTAGTTAACTAGATAAAAGTCGCTTATATTAAATTATCTCTTTTAAAATAAAATCCTCTTTTGAAATGCCAGACTGATATAAATGATAAACTTTTGTGAATGTTCTCTGTGTGCTGAAAAGTAAAATATTTTCTACCTTTTTGAGGTATGATGTTCTGTATAATATGTTTCAGACATTTTCTCAAGACATTATAGATATTAATTTAACTAAAAAAATAAGAAAAAGAAAGAAAAGTAAGAAAACAAAACCCCTGGGTGGTAGGTAGATAATATCATTTTAATTCCCATTTACAGGCCAGAAAACTAAAGTATAGTAAAAATAATAATAATAATAATAATAATAATAATAATAATTCACCCAAGATCACACAGCCATTAAGTGGCAGAGCTGGGATTCCAAACTCGAGACCTGTCAGAATACCGCTCTCAGCTGCCACAGGTGATTCATGGGTATTGGAGTCAAGGTTATATCAACCAGAGTTCAGTGCAGGAAATAGAAACCTGTCTAGATATTTCAAGCAGCAAAGGATGAGGGAATTAGGTTTTTACAAACCTATTGGATGAACTAGAGGGCCGAAGGCTGTCAACAAATTTTTGAATTAAAAGTCACTCCCTGACACAATAATCCAGATTCTAGAAGACGATGGCTGCCATTCATAATTCTGGAGACTGTTGCTGTCACTATAACATTATTGTTGACACAGCCACTCTGCACCAGATACTTTACAATGGCGTACCAATTTTTTCTCTTTTTTTTTCTTTTTTTTCATTTCATCTCATTCTTTCCATTTTTGTTGCCTGTAGACCCACCACTAACATCAAATCTCTGCATCTTCCAGGTATGGTGGGCTGAATAGCGGTCCCAAAGATGCCCGCATTCCATTAAAAAATAAACTGTTTGTTTTCTGGGATAGCAGAACATTTATAGGAATTGACTCTGGTATAAATTTCCATTTGCTTATGTAGGGTACCTGACATTAGAGCCACCTCAGTGTAATAGCATGGAAAAGGAGCAGAATTTGTCACCCCTAAATATATCTCTTAAGCAAAAGGATTATTTTAGGCTGATTATTTTTAAGAAACATCAGACTTAGGAAAAGCTTTGAAAACAGAGAAGAAGTTACCCTTTTGCAAGAGTCATTTAAGTTTATGAGAAAAATCTCCATTTGCAAGGGTGTCTTCCTCTCTGTACTAGGAAGAGAAGGGTGACTCTAAATCTCTAGAAACTCTTATCAATAGAGAAGGCAGAGACTTAAATATGCAAAATAACCTTATCCTTGTTTATTATGCTTTTTCCTGGTAACCTTCTATAGCCAGCTTCCCTCCCCACTCCTAATACCTCTTCTGTCTTTAGTTAGAGATGGCTTGGGCCATTTTAGGGTGTTAGTTTTCTGGATATCTCTAATGTATATAGGACATATACATGTTATTGAATTTCTGGGTTGTTTTTTTTTCTTGTTAGTCTGTCTTTTATGACAAAGGTAGGGGGTGGGGTCTCGGCCAAGAACCTAGAAGGGTGAAGGAAAAGAATTTTTCCTCCCTACAGCCTCCTTGTTTAATTGCTTTAACAATTCTAATCCCTGGGACCTGTAAATATTTACCTTACATAGCAAAGAGACTTTGCAGATATGATTAAGTTAAGAATTTTGAGTGAGATTATCCTTGAATAGCTGGGTGAGCTCAATGTAATCATAAGGATCCTCGTAAGGGGCTATGCTGCTAGCTTTTAAGGTAGAGAGCCAAGGGATGCAGGAGGCCTCTAGAGATACAAATGCAAGGAAGTGGCTTCTCCTCCAGAGCCTCCAGGAGGAACACAGCCTTGCTGACCATTTTAGGACTTCTGATATCCAGACCTCCAAGAGAACACATTTATGTGGTTTTAAGCACTAAACGTGTGGTACTTTTTTTATAGCAATCATAGGAAACTAATATAGTAGGGGATAAGCAGAAAGTCTGACTCAAAAGGAGACAGCTTACACTCAAAAAGAATTGTGAGATTTTGCTAATTTATATAGAGAGATCTAGGGAATGTGTGTAGAATGCCCCAGCTAATGCCATGTCCTGTTTCTCTGACCCAGCACTTTTAAAATTGAGAGGAGGCCATCACCAGCTCTTGAAACAAGGCAGAGTCAGCTCAACAGAAGCAAGAAGAGAGGTGGCCTCTGCTCACCAAAGCAGCTCTGCAAGTTTCGTGGGTTTAGAGTTCTCGGATTCATTCCACTCTAGCCTAACCCCATCATTCCAGTTCTTGGGGGGCCACTGTTTCCCAATCAACCCCCTTACTTTCACATAAGACTTATAGAGAGACTGAGTAATTCTGTGATGGCAGGATCAGACTCTGTCTGATTTTTGGCTTATTTTGCTACTATCCAAGCACATTCTCACTTTTACTGAACCTGTATCTCCACTCTCCCTCAAGCTTGTTGTGCTTCCCCTATATCACCACATCATTACTTAGATGTCTCCAGCTCCCTTTCATCCGTCATGCAGACTGCCTGAGAGAGCTGTGAGCTCCACATGGCCAGCAGCAGTGCCCAGTCATCAGGGCAGAAGGCAGAGAAACAGGGATGGCAGAAAAGCGGGGATGGCAGAGAAACGACAGTTGATTTTTACCAGCCGCAGTTGCAAAACTGAGGCTAAGCCGCAGCCTCCAACTCCCAACCCAGAGGGCCCGTCCCCCCACACCCTCTGAGATGGAACACCGCGGAGTCCCAGAGGAATCTGAGCAAATGCTACCAAAACTGTCACTAACACTGACAGGAACTGAGATTGAGGGTAGTGAGCATGATTAAATATCTATAAGGAATAAAAAGACATTAATAACACTTTATATAAAGAGAGCCAAGAGGCTTAGAAGCCATCTACTGGAAACCAAAAGAAAAACACCTTCTTTGCAACAGGCTAGAGACCATTATATAATAAATCTTCTTTATGGAAAAAAAAAAAAGCAGAACACACTTCTATTAATGCCCAGGTGGAGAAATAGTCCATTAAACATCATGAAAACCAAGGTGACAAGGCATCTCAGAAAGAAAGAGAAAAATCTCCAAAAAATAAGCTGATAGACATAGAAATATGCGACTTAAATGACAGAGAATTCAGTATGGTACTTCTGAAAAAACTCATTGAGATCCAAAACAAATCATATCAACAATTTCAGGAACTGAAAAAACAACTAGATGAGCAGAATGAGTTCTTTAGCAAAGAGATCGAAACTCTCAAAAAGATCAAATAGACCTTCTAGAGATAAAGAGCACACTACAAGAGTTGAAAAATGAAATAACAAGCATGGGAAATAAAGTTGACCAAATGGAGGAAAGGATCAGTGATCTCAAAGACAGAAATCTAGAAATAAATCAGAAAGATGAAGACAGAAACCAAAGAATGAAAAATACTGAAAGAGAAATACAAGAACTAGTTGCTACTATCAGGAGAAGAAACAAGAATAAAGGGCATTCTCAAAGAGGAGGAAAAGGAGCAGGAATTAGAAGCATTTTCAGACAAATAGTTGACAAGAATTACCCAAACCTAAGGAATGAGCTGGAGCTTGGAATTCAAGAGGTCAACAGAACTCTCAATTATCTCAACCCAAAAAGGCCCTCACTGAGATACATTGTATTAAAATTATCAATTTTCTTTATAGATTACGAGCTTTACAAGAAGCTTTGAATATCCCATGGAACCAATCCATTCAAAAAAGCATTAGTAATCAGTTAAGGATTCGCTGAAATTTTTATAGATGAGATGGAGGAAAGCATTTAAATCAAAATCACTAAGAAATAATTTGGTAAATTCTCAATAGATCTGGTCTTGTGAAAATCTTTCTTTGAGATCAGTGCAACACTGAGCACCTTTCTACTTCCCTCCCCCACATTTTATTTGGCTGAGTTCCTTTTTCACCTAGGAACTTGGGAACTAACCTGAGATGCTTTTGTTCACAGTGATAAGCTTATCAAAATATTTTACTCAGTGAAGCTGTTTACCCTACACTTGAATTGTTGCACTATTTGCTAAAAACATTTAAAAACCATATTAAACTTACATGAGCAGAGATAGCTTTGTCTCTAGTTTATACACATAGGTGGTTGTAGCTATATATTGGCTGATGTCTACTGGTTATACACAACTTTATTGCACTGAAATATTTACCTTCTATAGCATACACTAATTGCCTTTTCAGACATTAATTTTTCTCTTCTTTTACTATTAATTCACAACAATTTTTTTCCAACTCTTTCCAAACCTCTAATTTTCTTCCTTCTGTGACAAACTGAATATATTTCCATTAATTTTTCTAGATTTCTAATTACTTTGTGGTTTTATACACAGCCTGTGATACTATAAGAATTTGCATTAAAAGAGTATTGGGAAATTGTTCAATTCAGAGCCATTGTTTCTGTAACCCATGGGGTCTTCCTTCATCCCCCAAATCTTCATATTTCCTCCACTTCACTAACTTGGTGTCCAACAGCAACTCTAATTCCTGGTAGCTTCTATTTTCTCCTTCAGTTAATGACAAGGAGCAGTGGGTGGTAAAATGCCTGGTAAACACACACTATACTGTATACACCACACTCTACATTCACCATAGCATTGCAAAACAGAAAGTGAAAACTAAGTGAATCATGCCAATGTAGACAACAGAAAAGATCCTGCGAGAAGGCAGGTTCACGGTTGACAGAAGCAACATTTATACTCCAAAGAAAAGGAAAAGCAAGAGCCTATGATAATAAATATAATAAATGCAAGAAGTCATACGGATTAACATCCTTCTCTTGAATGACTCTCACAGCAACAATTTTCTCAAAATAACATCTCCAAAATATTTGTGCTATATTTGCATTAAACAAAGTCGTGACTGTGAGTTATATGATTTCAGATTTGATCTATAACACTACTCTCAGAAACTTCTGGTAAATTTATGTATCGCACTTCTCAAAGAAAGTACAAATAAACCCCCATATCTACTGCTTTCTCTTTTGTTCGATCAATCTTTTCCTTTGGATTTTACTGTAGAGATCACAATAGCCACATATGAGATGCCTTTGCCTGCCTCATGAAATGCAGGTGAAATGACAGATTAAATATCAAGTCTAATTCGCAGATGCCCTGGAAAACAGGAAGAGTTGACACAGCAAGACCAGGGAAATGAGGAATCATTGAAAGACAAAGAAACAGGAACAAATTGATCTCAAAAGCTAGAGGATGTGAACACCCTGAAATTCCAAAAGGTGATATAGATGACCACAAAAAAACAAAATAGAACCCCAAGTCCAAAGGTCATGTTTTTTAGCAGAACCTAAAAATAACCACAAGATTAGAGTATGGCAAAGACTGAATGAAAATGCAGGTAATAAAAGGTAGCAAGAGAACAGAGGCAGTTTGAGCCACTGGCTCTTATATTTACCCTTGAGACATTCTCCGCTTCCACCACAGCCACCTATGAATGGACGTTTTCTATCCAGAAACGGTCACCTGACACATATCCTCCATGACCACTTGCATACCTGCACAATCAATAGAGGGAGGTTGGGTTCCAAATGAGAACTTACTTTGATACTTGGTGAAAAAATGATTTGGAGTGATATTACTTAAATTTGTTACATCAATTAAGAAATATAGAATGAAATAATATTTTAAAGTAGGAAGTTAATCATTAGAAATACAGAATTCTATAACAGTACTTTCAAGTTACCAGGAGAAACCAATAAAACGGGAATAAAGTAATTGATCGATCCAGCAAAAGTGAAGAAAAAAAAAAAGGAAACATATTATGACAAATATAATTTTTTAAAAAATAGAATATATTTATTTTCCCCAAATCTGCCATTGAATTGCTATCAATACTTCATCCATCCACATATTCCTCTGTACTCCCCATATGTGGGGATAAAGTTCTTTTTGTTTTGTTTTTTGTTTTTAATTTTTATTTTACAATAGTTTCAAGAATACAGTACATTGGTTAGATACTTATATAGCTAATGAAGTGATCCCCCGATTACCTCAGCACCTAACTGGCTCTTCGCACAGCCATTACAATACTACCGACTATATTCCCTATGCTATACGCTACAGGGGAAAAGGTCTTAAGATGCCTCAGGACACCAAGTCCAAAAGTCAATCCACTTGGGTCCCAAAAGCTAGCTCTTAGATACTGCTTATCAGACTAAGAACAGAAGACTGAATTTGGGCCATAAAAATTAAATTTATTCTACATCACAGTGAGAGCTGTAAGTAGAATATCCCCAACTCCCACCTCTTAATTGCTTTATTTCCTCCCTATGGCACCCATGGGTGATTTATCCTCTCCTCTTCCTTGAGCCTCCTTTTAAGTAATGCTTCTGAGGCTGATTAGCTTCACCCTTACATTTTGCTATGTTTATTATACAGAAAATGACTTCATTACTATCTTTTTCCTTCGATTTGATGATCCTGGGCCAAATTTTCCCCGAGCTTTCTATTAATGTTTTACCTATTTGATCTACCAGGAAGGGGCAGATAACTTAAAGTCAATTATGGACATCATAAATCTGTAAGGGCATGGTAAGTCTCACACAGACCTTCCTTATGTGTGAATTTTACTAGAGTAGCAGTACTGAAGTTTAGTAGAGATATTTAGCACTGAACAGAATCGATCAGATGTCTGCTCTTCACTTGTGGTGGACCCAAACCTCTGGGTCTGTGAGAATACTCTTGGCAGCCTTGGGCTCCGGACTTAAACTGAGTGACACGAGGCATAGGGGAGGAAGAAGTTTCTCTGCTGCTGGGCCCATGGTTCTATTCTCGCTGTTCTGTCAGTGAGCAGAACAGGCAAACAATGTGGAAACCTTAACCGTGAGATTTGTACTTACTCCAGCTTGACCAAAGTCCATGGGAGAAGCAATAGGTAGGTGTGATCAGAAGCTTTCTAGGCATGCAGACATATAGGCTAATGTCAACCCTTTAACGATCCATATTCTTTTCCTCTGCCCTGATTCTTCATCTGCATCACAAACCCCAAATCCTCCCTAACCATCTGCAAATGCAAACTAGGTATATAGGCAGGTAAACCAAGTCTTAACCTGTCTTACTAATTACTTCATTTGCATGTACTTGTTTTCTCATAATAATATCCTTAATATAAGGTAAATTTCCTGTCTTTTAGGGTATCCTGACCAGCTTTACTGAGGTATAATTTGATTTTTTTACAGCTTTATTGAGGTAAAACTAAAATAAATTGCACATATTCAGTGTACAGTTTGACCTATTTGACACAAGTATATACCCATAAACCACCCCCTCGGTCCTGATAATAAACATATCCATCACTCCCAATAGTTTCCTTGTGCTCCTTTGTAAAATATCTTTTCCTTCCATATCTCATTCTCAACCAACCGCTGATGTGCTTACTGTTCTAGAATTTCCTACGAATAAAATCATTTAGTATGTACTCCTTTTTTCTCTGGCTTCTTTCACTCATCATGATTATTTTGATTTTCGCCTATATCGTTGCATGTTTTAATAGTTCATTCCTTTTCATTGCTGAGTAGTAGTCCATCATATTGACTACTATTTTTTTTGCCTATTCACCTGTTGATAGACATTTATGCTGTTTCCAGGTTTGAGCTGATAAAAATAAAGCTGTTTGGGACATTTGTGTACAAGTCTTTGTATGGGAGTGTGCTTTCATTTTTCTTGAGTAAATACTCAGGAGTGGAATGACTGAGTCATATGGTAGGTATATATTTAACTTTTAAGCTATCAACCTGTTTACTAAAAATGTTGTACCATTTTACAGTCCTACCAGTTCATTAATATCCTTAACAGAAGATATAGTTAGTCCTTTTAATTTTAGCCATGTAATAGTATCCGAAAGTGGTTTTAATTAGCATTTCTAAAATCAATAATAATATAGTGTCTTTACTACCCAATGTATCATTTCTAGTGAAGTACATGTTCAGATCTTTTGTCCATGTTCTAATAATAAAACCAGTTGTTTTATTATTGAGTAGTAAGAGTCCTTATATATTCTAGAGTAAGAGTCTATATAATAATTTTATATTATATAATTTTAAAATATATCATTTTCTCCTAGTCTTTGGTTCGCCTTATCATTTTTGTATCATGCCTTGTGATGAGCAAATGTGTAAATTTTGATGAAGTCCAATTATTGACTTCTTCTTTTATATAGTTAATACTTTTATATCCTATTTAAGAAATATTTGCCAGGTTTAAGGTCATTAAGATTTTCTCGCATGTTTTCTTCCAGAAAGTTTTATGATTTGAACTTACACTTAGGTCTTAGATCCATGTTAATTTTGCATATGGAGTAAGTAAAGAATTGATTCTCTCTTGGTTTTTTGTTTTGTTTTGTTTTGTTTTTTGCATATGACTATCCAATTGTTCTTGCCCCGTTTGTTGACAAGATTATCCTTTTCCACTGAATGGCCTTGACATCTTTGTCAAAAATCAATTAATTATACGTATGATCAAATCTTAACATCTGCTGCAGTTCTTCTCTTGTATCGCTCAGATCAGCTCAAGATTCTCATTGTTTATTCCGTTCTGTTACTTATTCTTCAAAGTGGTAGCCAGTCATAATTTTAAAGAAAATACTTATAAGATGTGAGTTAGTAGAACTAGCTATATCATTTCCTGCTACAGTTAGTTCTAAGTAATATTCATCCTTTCTTCTACCACCTATTGTGCACTCTTTTCGCCTTAGCTAATATCTCTGCTAGTCCAGGCTGCATCTTTCTTGGGTCACTTAGAGCTTCATCTTTGAGGGTCTGAACTGGCTTTGTGCTCCTGTCATGTTGCTATAATCATCACCAGGCATGGAAGGAACAAGTGCTTCTCCCATGAAACCCCTTGAATTCCAAAACTACTCTGCCTTTCCCAATTATGTATCAACAGCCCTTACATCCTCGTGATGAGCAGGATCAATATCCTTGCTGGTACAATGAATCTGTTCTTTGCCTGCTGGTCTACTGGTACGATAAATCTAAAATGACCGAGTTGAAGTCTTATCTTTAGATTTAATGGAGCCCATATTTCTGTCATGTGATAGAAGTAATCCCATGTCCCTCCTGGAACCAGGGCCTCTAGTCAAGAAAATTTTTAAGTTACAGGAACAGCAAGCACAACATCCCCCAGTGGGTCATTTGGAAAGATAGGGAGGAGGGCTATTCTTGCTTATTCACCTTGATTCCTGGATGAATGTATTTTATCTACTGAGGATGCTGAACCATATAATGGCTGTTGGTTCAACATATATACTGCATCTTGAAGAATAACAACACAACCCCTTGAGAGTGTCATTCTTATGCTGATAACTTTAATTATGCTTTAAGAGGCCACTGTGATGTCCTACCAGGTTGGCGGTTTACGAATATGTGTTAAGACCAATGGGCATGTGACCAATATCACACCTGCTTCATCACAAAATGGGCCTCTTTCTCCAAGGTAATATTATGTGAGATTCCACAATAATAAATCGGAAACTCTGAGCCATCAGATAGAGGTGGTGTCCAAGGTACTATGGGAAAGGATGGGGGAAAACTTTCTTATATAGGTATCAATTCTTGTAAGCCCAAATTCTTATCCCCTCCAGGCTGAAAGAAGGTTGATTTATTCAACTTACCACCAAGTGGAAGTTTGTTTTTTTGAGGCATGGTGCCATGTTGAGAGCTTAATATCATTTTTTTTCTATTAATTGGTTGAAATTCAGCACCGATGGTAACTATGAACTACTGTGGCAGCCTTGAGTGCATGTGCGACCCTTTATCTCTGACCCTCCAGCCACTCCATTTAAATGGCCACTCCATTTTTCAAACACTATGCTGCCATGGATATAGCCACAGTGTCAGGGATAAAGGTTATGCTTACTTCATACCACTTCCCTTCCAAACCTACCTGATGGCCAAGTATAGCATCCAAAGCTTGGCCTACAGAAAGACTTTGTCTCTCTGCCGCCCTTCGCTGACAACCTTGAGTGAGACTGTAGTGTAGCAGCAACACACTTTTGAATTTTACCAACGTGACAACCCGAACCCATCGCATACTGTCAGCTGGTCATGAGTGTGAGCTCTGGGACTGGCATCAGTTCAGAGACACAATGTCTCAGAGAAAATCTGGGTCATCTTTAACCTTATCTCTTCCAGGGCCCCTTGGCCTGAACTTGAATGTATCATTTCCATCCTATGCTTCACCTTTCAATCTCATTACTTGGTGGGTCTGACAAAATACAGATTTTGATGGACATCTCCATCATATAGTCACTTGATACTCCAAAGTCAGATACCAAATTTCTATTAGAATCCAGTAGCATGCTAGGAGTTACGTTTCAAATGACGAATAGTTCTCTGCTACAGATGGCATTGTCTTGCTCCAGAAGTATAAAGTGTCAGTGCTGTGACTTCTCTTGGGGCTTGCAGAAACGCATATGACACTCTAATCTAGAAACCTCTAGCACCTAGGAACTGCCGTGACATATGGCCTAAGTTGCAGCAGTGACTGTAATGTAGCCTAAACTTACAGAAGAGCCTCATTCAAAATTGACAGACTTCCAGGTTGACCAATAAATGGGTTTGTATCATCTACCATAACACATCTCACTTTTGCAGAGACCAGACTGGTAGGTTAAATGGGAATAGAATGGGAACTTGTATCCTTTTACATTTTTAGGGTAGCAATAATCCATGCAGTTCCACACAGGATGACATATTGCTTCTGATTTATTATCATGGCCAGTCAGCAAGTTCAAGAGCTTCTACTTGGCCTGTCCTTCCTTCTGGCTCTTGCTCAACCGGCAAGGAAACCAGAGTGAGGGTACTGCCAGCAACCAAGTATATCCCGACCAATTATGCACTCGGAGACCAGGAAAAAGACATATTGTCCCCACTGGAGACAAACTTTAAGCCAAGACACTATTTGTCACCAGCCTCTGCGTTCTTACAGGGGAGCCACAAAAATGGTCTTATGCCCTGTAGCAGTCACCTCAGACCCTGTATCCAACTACCTCTAAAAGGTCTGAATAGTCTCCTTTCCCAGTGCATAAACGTTACCTGGGGAAACGGTCATAGGTCCTACAGCATGGACTGGGGCAAGGGGGGGGGGGGTCATACTGTAAACACTGCACAGGCATCTCAGAACATTTCTTCCAGGGGACCTGCCTTTTCCTAAATCTGTGGGGCTGAGAACAGGCTCAGCTTTTCAGCAATGCTGTTCGTCCTTCACCAGCAGAGTGGAGTGAAAAGAGGCCCCCTCTGGACCTCCAAGGGAACACAGTCAGCTGTTATCCGATGTTATATAATAAATCGATTCTGACATGACTACTTTTCTGAGGCTTTCCTCGACATTCATTCATGGAATTCCAGCTTTTCCATCTATCACTTTTTTTGACTTCAAGGAGCTATATTAATAGCCTATTAGGAATGACGATAAGTGTCATTGCTAGGACATTGAACCCTAAATCATACAATATCCTCATCTAGTACTCAGCATGCTCTTTCAGTCCCTGCCAATACACATGAGCCAGGTCTAGAGGTGTTTCTGATGAATAATCCATTTCCTGCCGAAGAGGGGCTAACACTTCCATGACTGGACTGTTTGAGAGTGAACTGAGTGAGTGGTTTGGAAGCAGTGAGGGAAGCTAGGGTAGATCCTGAGGAAGGCTAGAATCATCTTTCCAGGCATACACCTCACTTGAGGCCTTTAGATGGTCTCCAAGCAAGGAGAGGATGCTACCTTATAGCAAGGGGAGCAGGACACTTCTGCTGGATTAGAAGGTCCCGGGTAACTCTGGATGTCTGGGTCTCGAGCACAGCCGTCTGCACATTCTCTTCCCATATCTCAGGCTCTCACTCCTTTATCCGGGCTCTGATGTTAATGCAGAAGACAGTGAGGGCTGTTCATCCAACAGTCTTTGTAAACCTGCTCGTAGAAAAACCAGCTCCTAGGACTGAACTTTTAAACAGTCTGCCCTGACTTCAGGAGATAAGGAGATTTTTAAATGCTACTACGGAGGCCTTTTGACTTTCATGTGTTGACCTGAGTTGAGAATTGACACATCTGACACCGTCATTTTCTTTCCTTGGTTCATAAGTGGCAAAATGCAGCCACTAATCAGCTTCGCAGCCCTTACCATCACTCCATCTGCTTCAAAGGCCGGAGATACTTTATAAGCAGTGCATTGTCCCCGGTGTCTCAGTATGGCATCCCTGAAGATATCACCAGCCCCATCCTACTCCACTGTTAATTGGGGTCTTATTGGCATCAATAGCTAAAGTGGGCCTCCTTTGGTGCCTCTGAACTGAATTTACTCCCCTCTCAAAAATAAAACGCCAGATCCATCTCAGGCCTTTTACCCAATCCCCTGAGACAACCTCTTCTGATAAGGTTACCGCAAGACAGAAAGCAGATGAGATTGCAAAATACCTACAGGCAAAGAAAGCTCTTGTGGAACAAGGTACAGCTAAGAATGCATCTTCCTGCCAGCTTTCAGCTACGAGGGAGGAGGGGTGGAGGGGGAGGGGGAGAAAAGAGAGAGACTGAGACAGAGGACGAAGACACAGACAAAGAGAAACAGAATTGCCCTAAATGAGCACCCAAACTTTCCAGTCAGATAAATCCTCTCTGGGAAAAAACCCCCAAACGTAAGCACGAGGAGGTGAGGGAGAAGTGAAGAAGAAGAAGTGAATATAAGGAAAAACCAGCTTTTCTTTAAAGAAATATCTTCATAGTAATTCGTTTTAAAGATTAATTTTTAAAAACCAGCCATAGTATAATGGCTTACTAGATAATGATATATTTGAAAGAGTAATGCTCTTCTGAAATAATAAGCTAGAATCACCCAGCGAGGACAGTGTGTCCCAGGAATGAATGAGGCCTGACCGGAACACACAGGAACACGTTCAGAATTCTAGGATATGGCTTAAGAAGGCCTCTGTTATCTTGCAGAAACACTGGCAGAAACTGGCTTCTTTTTTAAGAAAGAGTTTTAAAGGCAATAGGAAATAAAGACTACACCACTGAGTCACAATAATATTCCTAGCATACATCATTGCATGATGAATTTTTTTTACCTGCTGAGCTCATTCTCCCTTTCTGTAGGGTTTGGTGGTTTGGCCAGACAGTTGATTCTCTAAGACACATCTGGCTATGTCGTTAAGTTATTCCTGAATGTTTTGGCTATTGCCAAAGCAGTCTGCTGGTTTAAAAAAAAAAAAAGAACCCAGAGTGCCATCTTGGGAAATATTACTCTTGCAGACTGTTGTTTATAATCCAACTCAGTTATCCAGACAAAACTATTTTTTTAGCATCTTTTAAAATCCTTTAAGAGAAAATGCAGTGAAGAATTTCTGTCTTTATTCATATTCATATTTAAAGTTAATCACTTATTGATGTTCTTCCTTATTTATAATATACTGATCAGAGGTGTCAAAATGATCTTAAGTAAGAGGTTCTTTCAACATATTTCCATCTTCGGGGAAAGACAAAACATCCTCCCAGAGCCACTCCCTTCAAATTCATAAAAAAGGGAAATCGATGGAAACCCTTGACATTCCTTTCATTTTCCCTCTTCTTTATTTTATCCTTTTGCTGCTCTTTGACATTTTGGGTGTTTGAGTTGGTGAGAAAGTATTTCCAGTATGCAACTCATCTCCAGGTAGCAGCTAGAAAATGTTGAAACACTGTACTTTTATTCTCACTCTAAATATATAGCCCTTTCTTTTTTGGTAACAATTTTATTTTCAAAGTATTTAATAAGCAACTACATTCTGATCGTTCACCAACTTAAAAGTTAATCTTTTTTTTAACATCGTCTATATGCCAGACACTCTTCTAAACACCTCCATTATAATATCCACTTCATTATCCTAACAACTCCATGAAACGGGTTCTATTTTTAATCTTCATTTTGTAGACATAGAACTGAGGCACCAAGAAGTTATGTACCTTGCCCAAGTAAGTGGTAGAATTGGAATGGAGATCAGGCACCCCAATGCCAGAGCCTGTGTTCCTACCCATTAAATTAAACTGCCTCTGTGTACTCTTTCCTCATTCACATCTGAGAGAAAGCTGGATAGACTCCTTGATGGAATAGTGGAAGAAGAAACATTTTTTTCCTAGCCCCCATTTCCATTCTCCTTTTTAGCATCTGCTTAAAAGCCTCATGTCAGAAGCCTTGCAGTGTTTTCTCTTATTTTCTAAGGTGACACAATAAATGGTAGGATTTTAATGGATACAATTGGAACTTAGAGTTTTTTCTGACAAACTGTCTAGGGACTAAACTTTGGTGTTAGTTCAACCAACAGTACTTCTTATCTTATTTTCTTCATTCAAAAAGGCAGAACATGGTCATAAACCACGTGCGTGTAAAAAGAGAAATCAAAATGAACTCGAAAGAATGCAAAATCACAACAAATCAGCCATCGTATCTCTTTCTAGCCATCGCTGCCACTCTAGTTCAAGCCACCAGTACCGCTCACCTGAACCATTTCAGTAATCTCCAAATTGGTGTCCTTGCTTTTGCTCTTGTTCTCACTGTAATATCAGTTCCAACCTTAGTGACTTCTCGTTGCAGTCTGAGAACCTCGAGTCTCTTCAAGATCCTTCAAGTTCAGGCTTCTGGCTACTTCTCCAGTCTTTTCCTACTAAAAACAACTTGTCAGTCTCATTGCAGTTCTTGAAGATTAAAAAAATATACACTGTTCCTATACTCCTGAGGATCTTTGCATCTGCTATTTCCTGTTCTTTTAATTACACATAAGACTCATTCCTATAATCACGAACGTTTTAAATGTTATTTCCTCAAAGAGGCTTTACCTCACTTCCATTCTCAATTCAATATTTTTGTTCTATTCTCTCTTTACCAACGTTCATATTCTTCTTTGAAAGTATTGCAGTTTGTTATAACATACTTATTTGTATCATTGTTTAAGTCTTTTTTCTATCTCTAATCAACTAAATCCCCAGCACACATATCACAGTATGTCAGTCTGTGTAGCTGTCACACGACATTCACCACCAGGTGGCACCAAAGGTCAGCAGGGACTGGGGTGAATCTGGATCCCAAGACAGACTTGTAGACTCCAGGCTCCTCACAATTATTCCACTAACACGGTGATGTCACTGACCTGCATTGAATTTTTGGACCACCTCCCTTCCCAAATATATCAGAGTGAGGTTTCATAGTGTTCTGCTCTGATTCTACACTCCAGAAGAAGTTGACAGATGAGAGAATTAGAATATATTTTTGATGAACTAGACATGTCTTGGTTCTGAAGACCACAACTCAAAAGTTTGAGAGGTACAGAACTTATATCAAAATAAATGACTATTCTAATAATTAAAGTTATACTGAAACCTACTTTGGATGTAATGACAGAAGTCCCTACCACTTGAGTTGTTCAGTAAGAGATAGATACTGTGTAAGAGACAGAAGCCTCCAGAGGAGATCAGATTAAATGACCCCAGAGAATTTCAGTCTTGAGAATCTATGCTTCGGGAATATGTGGTCATTCCCTGTTATAGCCATAACATAGTCAGAAATGCTGAAGTAATGGATTCTGACTGACCTGAATTAAAACCCCAATTGTGCCATTTTCTAGCTCTGTGATCTTAGATAAGCTATTTTTGTCTTGGTTGCCTCGAAATAGCATAATAAAACCAAATTACTGAGTTACCATTAAGCCTCTATGAGGACAAAACCGTTAGGTAGCCCATTCTTTTATAAGGTGTAAATGATTAAAAACCAACAAATTGTCCATCACCACTACCAATCACAGAATCCAGAATTTCTCTTTTGCCAATTCCAAAAATAAAGATTGTTTCTGACTCACTTTTAAATGGCAAATAATGTAGGAAGATTGACGTTAAAGAGATTTTCTACTTGTTAAATCTACTTTAAAAATAGAAATAGTTTGGAAACTCTTTCCCCCTGTTCCAGTAGGAGCTGGGCACAATGCTCTTTTCTCTTGGTTTTCTATCCTCTGGATAATTAGGAAACAAGATGATTTAGTGCAAGAGAACATAGAAAAAGCATATCTGCATCAACAGGAGTGCAAGAGAGACAAAAAAGACCTATATTTTTATTAGCTTCAGCAGCTTAGTGGAATTAAAAAGATCACCCATGGCTCATACAGTGAGAAGCAGTATTGAGCAGCCAAGAGACAAGTTGCAGGAGCTCCAACAGTAAGCCAGCCCAACTCTAGGGCTTAAGCTTCCTATGCTTAAGCCCTGAACATGACTGAGACACTAATCTAAGATTCAGGGTGGTTTATTCAAATATTCTGATCAATATCCGTACAAAAATTAAAAAATAATACAAGATATATTTCATTATATTTCTTTTTTCTAAAATGAATGTACAAATGCAGCAGGGGAGCACAGAGAGCTGGATAATCATGTTGACCTTGCTTCTCACTTGGGGTGTGAGAGTCTCTGAGTCTCACTATAAGTCACTAAAACCTGGGCCTCAGTCTCCTCATCTGTGAAACTAGAAGGTTGAAACATATGATCTCTTGACTCTCAACTTCCACTCAGACCTTAAATTCTCTAATTCTATGCATTAAATTTATTCATTTCTTCAGTCAGCAAGTAAATCAGTCATTAGCTGAAAAAGTCATCGAGCACTTCGATATAATGTATTCAATAACAAATATTTAATGAGCTCTGACTATGTGCCAGGCCCTGTTCTTAGCTCTGAGGATACAGTAGTATAAAAAATGACAGAAGTTCCCACCTTTCTGTGCTTTATGTTCTAAAGGGGAAGTGAGTATCAAATAAGCAAATAAGTAAAATGCAGACTACGTTAGAGAGTGGTAAGTGCTATGGAGAACGTCGGGAGGAAATGTCAGGGGTTGAAATTTTGGGTCTGACGAAGATCACTTTTGATTAAAGATGAAGAACAGGAGGGAGTGAATCACGTGGATATTGGGGAAAGAAAATTTCCAAGAGTAAAAACAGAAAGGAGGTGCGCCTGGCAGGTGAGCATCGGCACAGAGGCCAGGGTGGGTGGGGCAGAATGCACAAGGGGCAGAGCAACAGGAGGTAAAGAATCCATCCAGATTCTGGAAGGATGACTGGGCATTCCCACAAGATAACTGAGAATTTGATGAAGGAGGTATTTATAAAGGTCAGCAGAGCTAAGAAAAGCAAACCAAAGACGGTGAAAGCCCCAAAGCGGTCTTGGCTTAAATCAGTCGGAATGGCAAGGAGAGGTTACCAAACACAGAGGGAGCTGACACTGTAGGTGTAGGAGAGGGTGAGGGATACTCCCAAATGGGACTTGGCAAGGAGAGAGCTAGGCTCTTTTCTCCTACTCCTCTCTCTCTTGACGGTACTCGCAGTATCCAAACCCAACCAGAAGTCAAGGGGAAGGGGACCTGTTGATCCCTTTGGTGCAGTCACAGGTCAGCTTCCTAGGGCACAGATCAGGCGGACAGGGGTGGATTAAAAAGAGCAAAGAATATGCAGCCTACGGGGTAAGAGGGGTGATGAGGACCTAGACCACACAGCACTTCATGAATGGCAGTGAGAAGTAAGGACTGTTTTTTAATAGTATGAAGCCTACAGAAAAGTTGCAAAAACAGTATAAAAACTCCTACATCCCCTCCATGTTAACATTTTCCACATTTGCTCCATCACCTTTTCTCTCTTTCTCTATGTGTACACACACACACACACACACACACACACACACACATACACACTCCTTGCTTGATTTATGCCCTATCACCCCTAAGTAACCCAGTAATCCAGTCTGTGTGTCTCAAAAACAAGAGTGCTCTCCTACAGAATCACCATAGAAAACCTTCATTAGGAAATGAATACTGATGAAACACTATCTTCTAACTGTCTAATTCATTCCTATTCAAATTTTGTCAACTGCTCCAAGTGGGATCCCACCCAGGAACACGGGCTGCATTTAGTTGTCACGTCCTATGAGTCTCCTTCAGTCTGGAACCATTCCTCATCCTTTCCCTGCCTCGCATTCCTTGGCAGTTTTAAAGCATACAAACCTTTTCTTCTGTAGGATTCCATCAACCTGGGTATTCCCCAACATGCAGTCTCAGGCCATGCATTTTTGGCAGGAATGCCACAGAAACAATGCTGTGCCCATCATAGTACCTCATCTTGGAGACACACAAGGCCAACCCACTCTTACTACTGGTGATTTTAACCTTGCTCACCTGTCAATTCAGTTTCTGTTGTCAGATTTCACCATTTTTACCAAAATATAGTCATTTTTTCCACTTTTGATTGTATTTAAATTCATGGGGAGATATCCACATATTATGTAAATAGTCTACCCTTCATCAAAAGCTACCCATTAGCCTTAGCATCCACTGATGATCTTTCTGGAATTGAAAACCACTATGATAGCTGGTTGCCAAATAGTGGCTATTTTCACCAGTCTTCTTGTATACTATATAAGTTGGTCTTCTATAGTAAGATGAAGGTTTGCCTTCTCCTTCCTTTATTTATTCACAGATTTATTTTTATCAGTAAAATTATCACATATATACCACATTCACATTTATATGTTTTTCTACAAAACAATGTTTTGTAAGCTGGAATTCTTATCCTTATTTTTATGCTCTGTCACTAATTTGGCTAGAAAGAGTTTCTTCAAGTTGGCTCTTTGGTCCTTTGACACATAACCATCATTCTTTAAGCTTTTCCTTTCTCTCTGGCACAAAAATGAAGTTCCAGGCCTCTCTTATAGTTTCCCTGCCCAGTTCTGGACTCAGTCACATCTCCGAGGAGGCTTAGTTTCTTTTAATGGAGGATAGTATTTAGAAACTAAAATCTGGATACTTAGTATACCAACTGCTACAGAGGTGTTATTACTTCAGGGTTCTTTTATCAGACAAAGCTAAGAAATATATGCCCATATATATGTACACAAACACATTCACATATATACACAGGCATGTATACATAGTTATTTCTGTATCTATCTTTATATATAAGTATGAATTCACACCAATATTTCTAAATCTAACCAAACACCTCTGGCCAGGTCAAATAAGATGAGAACTGAGCTTGCATTTAGCCGTGTGGAAGTTGCTTGGTGACTTTTCTAATATTTCCAATGGAACAGTGGAGCCCAAAATCTGTTTGAGTAGGTTTTAGCGAATAAGAGGAAACAATGTATGAGACAACACTCCAAAGATGTTTTGCTGTAAAGAGAAAGGGAGAGGCATAGTACTAACTGGATTTGTTATTAAGTTGGATGAAATAATAGCACAGTTATATACAGATATGAATGTTGCTAAAGAGAAGAGAAAAAAGGATTTTCTGTGTGCAGTAACAGGAGATTAAGGAGAGCATCTGATGCAGGTCAAAGGGCAAAGATGCAGGTAGATACGGTAGGAGCTTATTGAAGCTTTCTTCTGATTGAGGAGAGAGCAGGAATTAACCATTTGGCAGAATAGTCAAGTAAATAGAGATAAGGAATACAGTATGAGTGCCAGGCAACTACAAGAGCCCACTGGAGGTTAGTGGTCATGTTTTTAGAGTGAGACAGGATGGCATAGTTGTGTAATTTTCTTTAGTCCCGTTTGGCTGCAGAGAGTTGAAAATAACAAAGCTAGTGTTATGTGTAACCAAGTGAGAGAGCTGAAGGAAGACAGAAGAATATTTGCTGGAAAGTGGTTATGACTGACAGTGGAATTTTAACTAGGAAAGGAAAGTTGAGCTGGTGATAGGATCAGTAATTTGAAAGTCCCAGTGATATTGTAGGGTATGTGCAGTGAGGTTTTTAGGAGTGAGCTGGCAAGATATGAGGTCAGAGAGTAGCATCTTTGAAATTGAGATTATGGGGGGATTGTAGTTATTTATAGTGGCGAGGTCAAGGATATGACTAAGGGTGTAAGTGGTTGAGGTAAGATAGTGGGCAATATACAAAGGATTAACAGGCTAGAGTATTAGACAGATCATTTACATGGATATAGACATTCCTAAGAAGAGATTTACACCAGCAAAGAAATAAGATCATCGAGGAAAGAAGAAAGACACTTTGAAAGCTAGTAAGAACATTGGCAGTGATCTTGGAAAAATTAAAGAAGTGATTAAATGGTTGTTGAGAACTTCACTCTGAACTATGAGATGCTAGCTCCCTCCTCTGTCTCCCTAAACAAATTTCAAAAACATTCTACCTTAGGTTTGTTATTTTTTTTGTCAGTTGCTGTTATTTTTATTATTAGGTATGATGATGTGAAAGCAGTTCTGTCCATGGAGGCTCAGGTACCAGCCTTTCTCCGTTATTTTTAGGTGGCCCCACTCTCCTTAGAGACAAACCACAGCTAACCTACACACCTGATAAGGCCTAACTGTCCAGTATGTGAACATTACCGTATTACAATTACAGTGATACTGCTGAATGTCCTGCTTCATGAATTTCAAAACCAAAAAATAAAATATAATAAAATTGGAACGCCACATTTTCCTACATAAATGGAAGCACCCTCGTGCTGTAAGCTCTAACCCTGGCCCCAGGTCTCTGGTCCCATTGCCGTAACACGATGTTCAACACAGAGGGGAAGCACGCAGGCCCTGGCATTGAAACACTCAGTTTCAAATCAGTCTCCATTTCTGAGCAGTCTTGAGTTACTGGGTTAAAACATCTATGCTTAGATTCTTCACTTGTAAAAATTTAGTGAATTATAGTACCTGCTAGAGTATGTAAATTCGTTAGCACAGTGCCCAACACAAAGCCCTTAATGAATGTTAGCTAGTATTAAAGTTAGAATGATTCCTGACTCTGGAGCATTCATTTCCCTACTTCCCATCAAGGAAAAGTCTCAATTAATTTTGTAACCTACATTTACTTTACAAAATCCAAAGGTACTTTTAAACAAATACCTTGTGAAAGAATATATTTCAATGACTAAAGATTTTTTGGCTCCGTGTTTGTTTGTTTATGTGTTTGGTTTATCAGTAAGAAAACCAACATCTACTAACAATCATTCTTTCCTAAAGGTGAATTTTTAAAGGATTAACATGTCAGAGAATTTTATTAACTAATATAAATTATGTTCCCTTTTTCTTTTTCCCAATCTATTATTCTAAACTCCTGTTAATGATGTCTTTCCCCTGTTTTCACTAGTTTTTTAAGTTTTAAAAATACATATTATATTGTTGTCAAAATAACACTGGAAAAATTCTAATTGCCTTTTTTTCTTTTTGGCTCACAGTGTTTACAAGTAACATATCTATTGCTCCATTACCGAAGTCCTCTTTTGATATTGGTAAGTTCGTTCACAATATGCCTACTAAAACACACACACACACACACACACACACACACACACACGTATATCCAGGACAACTTAATAGTAACTCATAAAACTATATTATTTTTAAATGGATTTAACTCTTCTCTCCTATATTTTATATTATAATGCCTACTCTTTTAAAAATGTATTGATTATTACGTTCTGCTCCTGCAACTTATTTAGTGCCTGTTAGTTATTCACATCTGACATTATTTCACTGTTTTCATTTCCACTCTTCTAATATTCTGTTACCACAGTTGTAAGGTTGCACTAAACTCCGAGTTAAATGCAACTCTACAATAAGGAATCGCGTATAAATTCATTCTCTAAGGTCTCTTATTTTTTCTCAAGCTGATTTCAGTTATTATGCATTTTTGTGGTTTTGGCACTTCTTAAAATTTTTCAAATTTTAATATTGATAAAATTTACGAATACTTATATTTCTTGATAAATAGCTACTACCCAGTACCTATCAGTGTCACCATTTAGAGGTAAAGGGGTTGGTTTTCATTTGAGAACTTCATGTTTGTGCCCTTGTCATTGAGATATTACAAAAATCTCACTTAGCTGAAGCTGGAGGGGAAGAGCCTGACTTTTTATGTATATCATCAATTAATCAATAAGGAAGTAGAAAGGCAAGTAGAGTTATAGATAGGTGTATAGACGACAGAGATCAGTGACAGTATCATAAATGCTGCTCTATATTTGAATTACCAGAATCTCCAGTAAATCTTTCTTGGCAAAATATCCTAAAGCTACATCTGTAATTTCAAAACAAATAGAGCCCCCTCTAGCGTATGAGCTCCCTGGTTGATCTAAATGACTGATCAGGTCCTTTGGTTTAATCTTTCCTTTGGAACATGACTGAATTGAACTTGACTAGTCATCTCTCTTGATGGTCCACCACGATAATATAATTTACAATGAAGAAATAAGCAAACGAACACTCTCACTCATGGTTAATTAAAGTAGGATTAGATTTCAGTAACAAATTAGCCCAAACTCAAAATGGTTCAGTTTAATAGACATTTATTTCTTGCTATCTCAATATTCCTGTCTGGGCCAACGCATGGTTGTGGTTGTTTATGGACCCCAGCAGGTGGAGACCGTCACTCTATATCAGGTTCTCATGGTCTTCCCCTTAATAACTTTATGGCAGCTGAAAAGGTGGCAGTGAGATGAACTGAGAAAAACTTGAGTAGAGAGTCATTTTTGAAACCAACTTACCGGAATAGTTTCCAACGTTAAATGATTGGAAAGTTTGCAATTTGTTCTGAGATTTCATTTTTAACCTTGGAAAAGCATTTTACAGGGTTCCCTAATTGGTATACTATTTTACAAGTTTTTGCAACAAAGAATCCTGCATTCTTATTTTATCAAATGACATTTCTACACCAAGGCACAACTTTAGTAAGTGATCTGCTCTCTAAAATAGGCTATATTTATTTTTAATAATCCAAAGTGCTAGCAAATAAAATAGAAGGGACAAAAAACATACCATGATTATAGCATGAGTATCTCCAAACTATAAAAGAAGTATTTATAATACCAAATATATATATCTATATATCTACATCCCCAGGAATGAGCCTTATTATGGCAGTATTCTGTTAGAGACAGCTTACCTGATTCAGTTATTCCTATTTTTGTATATTTAATTAACTTACTTTGATTTTGGTAGCACACATACATGGTAAAAAAAATAATAAGTTTCTGACATGGTGTGAAAAACTATAAAGATGGAAGAAAAATTCAGTCTGCCAACTTCTATTACACCCATTTCACATTTATTTTCTGACATTTTAACATCATTAATAATTTCTCTCACTTTGGCCCAAAATTTAACTCAACACTGGACCTGCGAGATATTTTGGGAACTGGCGCTCCATCTTGGAGAAAAACTTCAGAGAGAACTGGATTGCTGTCCATCAGTCACTATATTTCCTCTAGTGGATTCTGGTGTTTGCTCCTTGGAACGTGAGCTGGTTTAGAAGACTTGGGGGAGAGTTTAGCATCTTCAGTATTTTCTAATTGCCCTGTGATTTTAACCAAATTTGGAATGTCTCACTGTTTCTTTTCTTCCTTGGGTAAACATGATTAAGAGCACAGGTAACTTTCTCACACTCTTTTTCCTATCATAATTTCTGTAAGTATCTTTGATTTTGAACAATCCATTGTAATTCTTCCCTATATTGCTCTCCTTGATGACAGTGATCGTGCAGGTGAAGGTTTTCCTTGGGATGACAGGCCTGGCACATGATGCTTCTAGAATCAGAAGGGACCTCAAAGCAGCATGATACCAAGGTCACATAATCAGTGCTCCATCTGCCACTGGGACTCAGACTTCTTGATCCTCATGTTCAGTCCAGCAGACTATGCTGTCTTTGTCCTTCTCTAGTATTTTGTCTTCTGTGTGTCAAAGGACACTAAACACAGCCTGTTTTCCTGTTTCTTCTGCGTTAACCTGACACACAAGAAGGATTTCAGAACAAGCTACTCTCAGAGTGCTTTCCACCGCAAAATGGAAAAGAAGTTCCACAAATGGTGCTCCAGTTCATAGGCAGCGACTGTAGGTGAGGGTGGATCAAATTCTCTCCCCAACCCACCCCCAGCCTAGCATCATGAAGGTATCATCTGGTGGGGCACAGAAATGCCACTCACAGAGACACAAGTCTTTCCTGCCCATCATGAAGGAAATAGTTCTGGCCAGCCCATCTCAGTGCCGTCACCTCAAGCCATGCAGCCCCAAGAGGTCAAGAACTAGCCCCAGGAAGCTTTCTCTCATTCATTTTTATTGCAATTAGTATAAAAATCCAGATATTTATCTATAACAGAATACCTGGTAGGTTCCTTTATCTCACAACTTTATGGAAGATACCTACGCCAAGTTTTTTACACAATTAGCACAAGTGTCTAAACCATACTAATCATATACAGCTGATTTCTAGTATACACTTTTCATTCTTTGCAGAGTTCAGTTAAAATACTATGCAAGTCCCCTCAAGAACTCTCTTTATTCAATTCTGGGAAGGGTTCCTCTTCTTTCATCAGTCAGGTTGGCCTGGAAGGTTTATGTTTCTAACACCTGTTCTTGTTCAAAGATGCTCTGTTCAAAAATGGCTACCGCTAGTAAGATTTTTATTGATTGTGTCTTCACAGAGATTGGTTTTCTCCACAAATATTGCCCATTTCTAGTGGGAAGAAATGTCTTTCTCTCTTTCATTTATAGTCCATTTACTTGTCTTGAATTTTTACCTATCCAAATATGCCTACATTTTACATCTACCTAAAGGTTTCTTGTGAGAATAAAATATATATCAATTTTAGGTTCTTTTATATTTTACATTATTTCATTCAGTCGTTATGATTTTGTGATGAAGAGGTTAAATGTAATCCAAAATTTAGTAATGATGTGTAAACTAAAGTTCACACTTCAGATTATTCCCTCCAAAGAAGATTAATCACTCAATGAATGAAAACAATGGGTTAGTATCTAATCTTTCTAGGCAGGGCTAAACTAAGAAACCCAGTGTCTTCTGTCTTGAGGCTGTGTCTATTTAGGGAGATTTTAATCTTAATTACAGTATCGCTTCTTATTAGCATATCACTCTAGGCTTGTTACTCATTATCAATGTTCTAATCAGGAAAGTGGGGATAATATTATCTACCTCATTAGCTTGTTGTAAGAACTGAATGAGGTTATTCATATTGAGCACTTAAGACATTGCTTTATACATAATGAGAGTTCAACACTTATTATCAGTTATAATTGAATTAAGACATAAAATCTGTGTTCTTTCATCTGTTTACTTTGATGCTTTTGACTTTTTCTGATATCGATTTTTTTAACCTGATTTTCTTAAAAATTCCCTTAAAGAATGCCTGCTTTTAAAACATGAGTTGAGAAGCCATGGAAAAAGAACTGGTCTCAAGAAGCCATGATATTTGGACCCAGTGGATGTCTCCATTGTTACAGCGTTATAGAGTTAGTAGTTCCATTCCTATTTACAGAACGTTTGGAAAATCCAATTAAGGAGACTGAGAAAACTGTTGGAGGAGATTTGGGAATAGGTTTCGAAGACCCTATATCTCCCATAATGGTACATGGCCACTGGGTCTTTTCTGTTATGATTTCTTCTTTTCCTGTATCACAAAGGCCCTTCAGGAAACTCAAAGGGCACAAGTTGTGCTGTCGTCCCAGAGATTCAGAGGATGGTCAGGCTTGATGTTAACACGGAGGGCTGGGATTAACACTTGTGAACGATGCTGAGGAGAAACTAGTGCTCCGTGGAGAGTCCTTGGATCCTACTGCACGTTTTACCATCAGTTTTTAGCTCTCTGCGAAATGAGAGAGCAAATGAAACAGGAACACGCTGACATGTGCATTAAAAGTCAAGAGATAAGAACTTGCATTTGCCACAGGCAAAGCGATAAAAATCAGTAATAGAGGAAACACATTTCAGTTTTCAAATCTGTTAGCAGTGAGGAGAGATGAAAAATATCTGTAAAAATTACTCTGCATGCCCTTTTAAATGTAAGTCATCAAAAGGCAGCATACCTAATAGAGGACCACATATTGAGATAGAATACATGACTAAATTATAGCCTCTTACTAATGAAATAAATCAATTTAAAAGTCTTTCGAACGTTCAAGTCATGGATACTGGTTTTAAATATTTGTCACTGATATTGACCGTCTATTTGGTGGGTGAGGAATGGATTGCAAACACAAGGCTACCTCACAGCTGACACTTTGGTTTCTAAGAAGGTTTAGGTTCTACCTCCTGAAATGATTCTCAGGGGAAAATGACAGGATTCCTGCCACTGAAACAAAACAGATTATGTAATGCAGACAACTGCTGAAGAAAATAAGGTGAAAGTGGGGAAGAGAAAATGCATTTCAACCTTATTAGTTAATAATATTTGCAAGTATGGCACTACAGTTTTTTTATTCTCTTTATCATATACATAGACACCTGGGATGAGAGCAAGTGTATGCCTAGAGATAAAATGTAAAACATCATCTTTAATGAAATCTTTTAGGTATGCTTTAAAGTTCAGTATTTGAAAAGCAGTCGTATCGTCAAGGAGGAATTTAAATGTTGTTAACATGCATAAATATACATAGAAGACATTCATCAAAATTCCACTGAGAGACATATGCTTCTAAAATCAGTATTGCCAACTAGGTCTCTCATAATTTATTCTCAAACATCTATGCATATACTTTAGCATATTCTTCTAAATTGGGAAATAAAGAAGTTTTATAAAACTGAAAATGTCACACAAAGCTATATTTCTCATTTTTAATGACCTCTTTTAAAGCAATTATATGATATAGTATTTTTCTTACTGGCATGCAAAAATGAGCAAGGCTAATATTTTAAAATGATCTTATGCCTTGTCATGGAGAAAAGGATTTAACATGCACACGGAATGATGCTTTTAAGTACTTTCCATTATCTTTTAAACCAAAACTGGGAAACATAGTCTCGAAGATAGATAATACAGAAAAAACTAAGCAGGTCACTACCTCCTAAAGGTTTTCTTCCTGGTATTTCATTAGAAACACGTGCACATCTGTGACTGAGTGTTGTGCATATATTAAAAGCACTTCTCAAAAACATACATAATCACAGAGAAGATGACCTTATAATTTTCATCAATTTCAGCCATAAAAATGTTACTATTTGTCTGATACACTCTGAAATATCACCTTTATATTTCTATTTAACACTGTATTAAGTTATAGTTAACTGGGCTTTAAAATTGAGGCTCTACTGTAGTCTTTAAAAGGAAGTATGACCCATTTAAGAATGAAGCCTTCTTGGATCAAAGATTAAACCATAAAATGGTAGGAGACCAGAAAAATGATAGTAAAAATGTGCTGGCAACAGTCAAATACTGTTTGAGAAATGAAGTCTTCTCTTGAAAACTTCTCTGAGAATGTACATGAGTAGAAACTTAAATAACAGGAGAAATGAACAGGGTTAATAGTGAAATGGGCAAGCTGAATATCAATGCTTATGACTAAAAATGACACCTAATCAATCAAAGGCTTACAGAAAGACAAAGATCACCAGAGTTTTAATAGTTAGTGAAGGAAGTTGCCCAAATTATGGATCTCCTCAAGAAAAATTAAGAAAAAAATTACAGGACATTATTCTACTCAAGTACTAGATTTTACAAAAGAATTAGATGGGACAGCTTGTGGTTTTTGATTTGCCTTTCCTTGATAACTAATGACGTTGAGAATCTTTTCATGTGTTCCTTAGCCATTAATATTTATTAAATCAGTTGCCCATTTTTCATTGAGTTATTTGTCTTTTTATTGTTGAATTACAAGAGTTCTTTATGTTTTGGGGAAAATAACAAATGTTGGCAAGGATATGGAGAAATTGGAACTTTCATACATTGCTGATGGGAATGAAAAATGGTGTTGCCTCTGTGGAAAATATTTGGGCGTTTCCTCAAAAAGTTAAACATAGAGTTATATGACCCAGCAATTCTACCGTTAGGTACATATCCAAGAAGATTAAAAACATATGTTCACACAAAAACTTGTTCATCACAGCACTATTCATAATAGCCCCCCAAAGCAGAAATAACCCAAATGCCCTTTAATGAATTAATGTATAAACACAGTGTGATATGTTCACACAATGAAATATTATTCAACAGTAAAAAAGAATAAAGCAGTGATTCATGTTACAACATGGATGAACTTTGGAAATATTATGCTAAGTGGAAGAAGCCAGACACAACAGGCTACATATTATATGATTTCATTCACATGAAACACACAGAGAAAGTAGATCAGTGGTTGTGAGCAAATGGGGGAATTGGCAGTGAGTGCTAACAGGTACAAGATATTCTGGGGGGTTGCAATGGAAATGTTTTGGAATTAGGTATAGTGATGATGGCACAATGTTGTAAATATACTTTAAAAAGCACTGAATTGCATACTTTAAAATGGTGTATTTTGTGCTATATAAATTATACCTAAAAAAAAAAATGAGCTAGAATTACGATAAGCAGAGACTGGTACCCAATTGGCAACTACCTCCATATCGGTTCATTCACAGATTGAGTGATACAGTTTGAGACGGAAAGTAAACTTGGCACGTCTCTCAGGTTGCCCACGAGAGCACAGCTCCTGCCTGGTTTTGTTTCGAGAGAGACTTCTGTATTATCATCAGAGCCAGCTACTGAATGTAGAAATGAGTTCTAACATTTCTGACAATATTAATTGAGAATTTAGGTATAATTCTGCCAAAGGCAAACAAAAACAAAAAAAAACTATCTTGCAAACCAGCCGTTGTTCCTTTTGCAGAGCAGGAACTCCATAGGATATTCTTCTTATTACTGATTTTCTAAAAATATGTAAATTCCTGTAGAATTTTTTTGATTCACAAGGTCCAGTTCAGTGTTTTGAATTTTTTTCTTTAAAAGCTGTGGGCAAGATTTCCTGGAAACTCAGGTTTTTTGTTTGTTTGTTTGTTTGTTGTTAGATACCATTTTCCTAACTGAGCTCTCGGAATTGTCTCTCTGAAAAAGGTCAATTGATAATCTGAAAAGTAGAAAAAAAGTATGCATATTTGGAGAGTGGGGGCAATTCTGTTGTCAGGTAAATCTGGGGGCACTGCATAGTCTAACATTGTCTTGGAGAATCTTATAATCACGTTAAGATTTTGAGAAGTCCTGTTGTCAAAACTAAACACAATGCAAGACAAAAACATGCTTTTTCGAATTTACTTAAGCCAGCATCCTAGGTTTATTTGTGATATTACCGTTTTGAAGGAATACAATTAAAATCATACCAATGTTCCTTTGAACAGAGTTTGATAAACAACTTGGTTAGAGTCTAGCTTGGCTCTATTTCCAAGTCAGAGATAAACTTCTAATTTCGGTTGGACGTTTGAAAACGTGTGCTGTTTTTTGACACTTCAGGACTATGGTGGTGCAACTTAGATTTATAATCAATCTATAATTAATTACCTCTTTAGGAAAAATATATAGTCTTCTGATCCCTGAGCAGCAGCAGTGTGGCATTTGCATACAAAGACAGTATTATTTTCAGAGTATGTGTGCTGTATCAGTGAGGTGTGTTATTTTTGGGAAAAAAAATTTTTAAATGTGGTTTTAAGGATATTTTCAGTAAAGGTAATCTTTTTCAGTTCACCTTACAATGTGAATTTGATTTTTAAAAAAAGAACCAAAACTTTGATACTTTAGAAAAAATGGCCTATGTGAGAATTCAATCCTAACATAGTTTGTTAGATCTATGGTTTTTTTTCCTCACAATATGTACATTTTAGGAGCTTCATTCACTGAAAGTTATGCCTTATTAATGACACTGAAAGTCTAATTTCATGAGAAATGGTATTCATTAATTTCCTAGAAAATATTTGGAACTTAACTTGAACAGAGAATTTTTGAGCCCAAATATTCCTAGCCCAAATGAGTAAGTATGTTCATCAAGGTCATAATTTCTTGAGAACACAGTAAGTGTGGAAAACAGACTATCAAGTTCTAGCTTGAATTAGCTCAAAAAATATAATCTAATTTATAAACTTTGCAAAATACTACTAAGATTTCTACACTAATCACTATTTTTTCCCTACAAATATGTCTGACTATTCAAGTTCAGCTATTAACGTTATACTTTAGGCAAGCAAAGTTTAATGATGTAATACCTGCCCTCAAGTATCCGATCATCTAGAGGAAAAAAAGGTGAGTGAAGCTTTGATGATGGAACAGTATGTTTGATGCTATAATAACATTTTGCACATCTAAAGCAGAAGTTTGGAAAGGCTTCCTGGGATAAGAGTTTTAAAGGATGGGTAAGACTTAAAAGAATGAACAGGCAAAAGAACTTTCAGGCAAAGGCAATAATGAGTGAAAGAAATGGAAAAACGCAGGACGAACTTGGTCAGTTACTAGCAGTTGTGCCATATGGTTGGGGGAGAGCACATATCAGGGGTGGGCAGGGCAAAGTGAGAAAGATCTCGATCAGTGGTGGGGAAGATACGTTCTGTTTGGAGATGCATATAAGGACAGGCTAGGGAGAAGAAGAACAATTAAAAGGCTATCGAAATAATCTAAGAAAGAAATGAAAAAGTCCAAATGAATTAAGTAGCAAAGAGAATGGAGAAGATAAAGTGCATAATAAGGAGCCAGAATCCCAGTATTGGGTGCTTGTTTAGACAGGACTAGAATGGGAATTAACAGGGCAAGCAGCTAGGTACCTAACAGGTTTCTAGTTTGGACCTGTGTCGTTCTTCACTGAGAAAGAGAAGCCGATTTGGAGGATAAAACAACTTCATTATTGATCATACAGTATAAGGGGCCCATAAGCAAGGCATTCTGGTCAAACGATGTCAAAAAATAAGAATAATCAATACCTTGTGAAATAGGTCAAATGGGGAGCGGTGGACACTGTGGATTGGCTTGTCATTAGTTCCAGCTCCCTTCTCAAATGTTTTCCTGTGCTGCCAAGGCTGGAAGCTTCATGCTGCATTTCCCTCATCTCTTGCAGTAAGGGTATCAAAAATGAATCTGATTTTGCCAATCGGATGTACTCGCATGAGACTTGGATTCACAACCATGTAAGAGAAGGAAAGGCTGGAGTTGAGACTTGTGCTGATCCACTGTGTGGCAGAGGTGGCAGTTTCTGGAAACACAGAAGCAGTGACAACTTCTGAATCTACAGCTTGTTGATCACAGCAGAGGTGGTAGGCTCTCTAATGGCCCATGTCTGAAATACCGCTTTGATATTTTTTCCCTAGAAGTTTAGCCTGAAGTCTATGTCTTCCATTCTCCTAACGGTACTGGAAGAGTGACAAAAATTTCCTTTCGCTCTACTGGTCAGGACTGGGCTAGCAGCTTCCTTGTTAGCATAGGCTGGGGTGGCTTGGGGGCTTCCTAGAAGCTCACCCTAGATTCCATTGCTTCAGCCCACCTAAACATCTTGGAAGCATTTAATCCTCTAAGATAAATCCCTTTCTGCTTAAAGCAGCTTGAGTGGATTAGAATATCTATAACTTAAAATTTGCCAATATTATGCAGCACTAGCATTAGCTCTTTGTCAGTTAGTGTGAACTAGGAAGAACTGCATTAATACTTTATAAATATTATCCCATTTAATCCTAACAATCATTATGTATTATTATCTTCTATCAAAAGTGATACAATTGAGAGTCAAGGAGGTTAAGTAGCTACTAATGGGGGTGTCAAGATGCAAACCCAAAGCTCTTCATCCATGCGCTTCTCCTTTGAACTTGGATGCTCAGTTTCATTATCCTTTTAGAGTACAAGTGCCCAAAACATGGACTTAGCATAAGTTTTTCTGATAAAGATTTGAGTAGCTCAAAGGAGCATTTAGAGCTTGATTGCCCCCGTTAATTTATGAGCCACAACTGTACATCAGTCAGAACACTTCGTTGTAAACATCAGAATCTGTTCTGGCTAGTTTAGTCAGAAAAGCAATGTACTGAAGAATGTCAGATGGTTAATAGATTCATGGGGATATTTTGGAAAACAAACAAACAAACAAACATAGACTCAAAACTAAGCTTCTAGCAACAATATTCCAAAACAGGACACAGAATTGGACTATTGAGGAAACTATGCCCACTGTCTCTGTGGGGTGCAGACTACTAAAAATTTAACATGACTGGCACAGCTGCATCAGGAACTCAGCCTCACAGGCCCTGGGAAGCTGTTGCTGTTCCTGCCCCAGTTGCTCCCATTGCTCACTTCTGAATAACAGGCCCGGCAGGCATGTCTGACTACCATGCTCCAGTCACATTGCCTTCATCCTATCTGCAAAGGAGGCTGAATACTGCCTTCTGATTTCCACAACAGAGAGGTAATGGCCACAAAGTAAACATTTCCCCTCAGATAGAAAGGCCATATGAAGGTGACGGGGAAGGAAGACTGTGATCCATGTCCATTGCAAGGCTCAGTTTACTCTCTGCTCTATTTCCTAACTGCACACTGAAAGAGTGAAGAGTTTACTAGTCCTAAGTGTTTTCCATCAGTAATTAGAGCTATTTGATAACATCCACTAATCCATTTCAAAAGCCTGCCATCAGCTCTGCACTGTTGAAAACAAGCTGCTAGTTTAGAAGAAAAATGTTTCTTTAATGAAAAATTATGGTAGAGAATATTCGCTTCACCAATTACCCATCTCACAAATGAATAAAACAAACGGTCGTTAGCACGCTGCTGATTTCTCAGTTGTGCATAATTTCATTTTATTTTTGAGCCTATCCAGACTCCTATGTGTCTTGTGTTCATAACGGCATTTTTAATACACAGATGTTAGTGTAATCTCAAGAAAATAATTGAAGAATTATGAATTGGACATATAAATTTTAATCCCCATCTCTTTTAATTAAGCTCATTTTATATTTCTTCCGAACATATCATTTTCTGTAATGGTTTCACTTCATCGATACTTCATAGACCTTTAAAAGATCATTGTTAATACGACGATGTATTTTTAGGATTTCAGAGTTCCACTTACTAGATATGCATAGATGAACTGAGTGTATCTTCACATCAGGCAAACATCAATTTCTTTCTCAGAGCCCCCCAGTTGGTAGCCCCCCCTCAGTTAGTGGCTCCCCCCCGTTGGTGGTTCTCCTGCTGCCACTGAAATAGATGGCTTGAAATAGATGTGGTTCATACACATCCTCTCTTCAGGGAGGAACAAGGAATGCATATTTTTTTGAGGATTAAAAATAATTTGTATTTTTATATATTTTTTAGAATTTTTTATATGTTACTCTCTTGCTTCTATGGTATCAATTAGCTGCCATAGCCTTATTAACATAAGGAATCTGAAGGTTTCTTTCAAACAGGATGATAGCTAGCTCTTTATTTCCATTGTTTATTAGAACTAAAAGCCTGCTTTATACTAAGAAGCAGTAAAAGAGGTAATTAATGAATTTAAACAAATATGTATGACTTTCCTGTGATATGTCAGAGAAGTTGCAGATGCTGAGCATCAGAGTGAGGTGTTAAATAGACCACTTGACTCAAGGTACTTGTAATTATACAAGACAGACAGACAGACACATGGAGATAATTACATAGAATATTAAGCCACTTTGTGAGCTAGATATTAATATTCTTTGTTACAAAATCCTCAGCCAGCCTGCATCCTCTCTCCCCACATCGGTTATCATAGCACCTCTCTTCTTCCCTTTTAACTAAATTTCTTGTGAGGGTTGCTATCTCAAAATTTTCCTCTTTTTCTTTATCTAACACTATTTACACGTGAATTCTGCCAACCTCTTGCCATGAGATCACCGAAACATCTCTCACCAGGGTCACCAAAGCCATTTCTTATTTGACCCCTCAGCAGAATTTAACATTGTTGACCACTGTTCTTGTTTTTTAATTTTAACTTTTTCTTTATTGACCACTCTGTTCTTACTAAAACATTTGCCTCTTCATTTCCCTGACTCTCCATTCTCCTCCTTTCCTCTGTCTTTGGACATTTCATGTTGCCTTCTTTGAATACTCTTCTTTTGTGTCTATCTTTTCAGGCTGCTGTTTCTTGGGAGTGGGTCCTACTTTTTCTCTCACTCTGTACATTCTCTGAGATTTTTCAACCATATCTGCTGCTGAAATGATCATTTACAAGCCAAAGACTCGCAAAGCTCCAACACATCTTTAGCACGTATCTGTGTCCTGAGCGCCACACTCACTGTCCAGCCCCTATGGGGCATGATATCTGGACTTAGAAGCACTTGGGCACATACCCTCCCCGAAAGTTCACTAGTGATCTCATGTTTTAGAACAGTGATGTTCAAACATTTTGGTATCGGTCTTAGCAACTATTGAACCTTCACAGAGCTTTTGTTTTTGTGCATTATATCCATAAATTTCTGCCACATAGCCTCTGAAAACTTTAAAAATTATTTATTTGATCATTTCAAAAAATTAATAAGCCCATTACACATTAACCTATATAACATTTTAATGAAAAATAACTATATGTGGACAGCAAAAAGCCTGTGAGAAGAAGAGCACTGCTTTAAATTTTTGCAACTCTCTATAACAAATGGCAAAACGCAACAGGTGGATTCTCATATGTGTTTCAGCATTCAATCTAGAAAACTCTGCTGTATATTACCAAGACTAAATGGGAATTAAAAAGGCAAATGACATATCGGTATTATTATGAAATTGATTTTTATCCTGCTGAGCCTAGGTAATTGTGACAGAGGATCAAAATAAATACATAGTACTAGTAAAAGCAGGGTGGAAATGAGTGAACCTGAGTCCGAACTTGGAAAGCAAGGAAAATAAGGCAGAGGTGAGGCCAAATTGAGGACAAAGTGTACATAGGAAAGAGGGTCGTGAGAACAGAGCTGAGATGGAAAGGATCATTACTTAATGATGTCATGAGGTATCGCTGAGATGGAGGGACAATGCAAGACCAGGATAGCTACCGAGACACAAGAGCCTGCACTAATTTGAGCTAAGCGGCCAAGGCACTTCGTGGACAGTAGCAAGAGGAGTCGAGAGCTAGGAATGAGAATAAAGTATAGGGAGGCTGAGGGCAGTCCAGGAAGCTACTTTTCTGAAAAAGGAGTAAACATCCTTTCAGAATATTCAATTTCAACATTTGGCAAGAGCTTCGCATCTTAAAAATGATAGAGCACATGAAATACTAAGAAAATGGAAGCATCTCAAGAGTTGGTACCAAAATAGCAAAAATCTCTCAACCAGGGGAGAAAGTGATAGTGCAATTTTCTTCAGTAATCTACTAGATGTCGAAATACTGAATGACTCCAATTTGGGCTTTTCTGGGGTCTTTTCTCCTGAACCTTCTAACCAGATGTCTCCAAAAGAAAGGTTTCCAGTTATTCCAGTTTGTCTAAATTACCCTGAGAGGGGACCGCCACAAGTGGCAATCAAATTCTGCATCTTACAAACACCCGGACCGTGAGGAGAGGGCCAACTGACATTCTGTTCTTGCTCTGCTTGTCAAGTTGGTCACCTGAGTGGTGGCTGTTGCTGAGAGTGGCTTTTCTAATTCCATTCCGGAAGGAGAGCGTTTTTCTAATTTGTAACACTGTGTCTCAGGGGCAAGCTGTGGCCTGACGTGAGAGACGTTTTCCTAATTGAATAGCGTGATGGAGTTTCAGTGGCCAATGCCATCTTTTTCCCTATAGGAAAAAAGTCCCCAAAGTTACCATGGCAGAAAAATCTAATTCTTATGTGAACAAAACACACGAGGAATTGGTGGTGGAAGGAATGCATTAGCCAGAATCTACAACTGTTGCGTTGTATTTTGTCATTGATAACTGGATCCACACAGTTAAGAGACCGCCTAGTTAGCAATTTGGCAGGACTGGCACCTTTGGTGGAGTCTGAAGTGATATGTTGAGTGGTAAGATAATTACGCAATCATAATTACCAGCTTCCTTCATCATTTTTCTAATATTTTTATTAACAGATCCCTTGATCTCAGCCAAGGTGAGTGAGGCCCCACTTTCTGAAACGAGAGTGTGTAGAATCTGTGTACTGGAAATAATTTACCCAGAGCTGTGATTATGGCAGCGGAGGTATGAGGTTGAACATTTACCATCATTTGAGGAATCTAACTTCTTTCCCAGAATTGTCATGCAAATCAGTAAGAATTCTTGATTGCTTTCCATGGGCTATGGATAGTCTTTTAGTTCTGTACATCTGTATGTCTGTATTTATGTGTGTAGTCCTCCCAGAATCTCTACTTTGAGAGGTGAAGTGGGATTCTTTCTTTCTTAATCTGTGTAATTTTGGAGGAATTGTGGGGACCAGTGTATTCCTCACCAACACAGAAGTGGGTCCATGAGCCATGCAGCCATCACACTCTCCATCCTTGGAGTTCAATTATTACAGAGAAACACCCAGAGGAGAAAACAAAAAAAATTGGAGGGGTTGTCTGATTATAATGTTCTACGATAATTTTGCAAATCCCTACTATTAAAATACCTAAAACTATTCTGATTTTAGTCTGCTCTAAGATCATTTTTCAATTTTTGCCTTGATTTTGTAAGCTACACATTTTTTTCTAATAAATTCTTTTTCCTCCCTTAAGTGAATGATAAATGGTTTTTGTTGGTTACAACCAAAGAAATCTAACAAAATTAGATATAAAAGTTGGGTTCTAGGCAATAGACCCTCAGAAAGAATGTGTTATCTGGATTTGGTTTTTGGATGAGAAGGAGTAACCATAGTAAGAGTCCTGGATGAGAAGACAGCGGCCCATGATCTATCATGGATGGAAGCAGAACTAATCAGCTGAGCAAGGCTGCTCACCTGGAGCCATGTGCCCACACAAGGGGGATGCCCTCAGGGACTAGGTGTTAATCCAAAAGGCTCCATTCACAGGGATAAGGAATGCCAGACAGTAGGATAGAGTATTTGATCCTGATGGTGTTGGATAACTTACAGCTAGAGAAAATGAGCTCACATGGCAAAATGCTCACTCAAGACACAGAATGAAAGTATTAATCTTCTTGACACAGAGCTAACAGAAACAAACAAACAAACAAACCCTTACTGACTAAAGCAGTTGGTCAGAGATCACTAAAATTCAAACTGGGAGATTGATTTTTTTTTTCCAGTGGCTGAATTACAGCAGCCTTTAGATTGATAACCTCGCTGAGTCTTTTAAGTGAGAGAGCCTTGATCAAATAAGTGAGATTTTGATAACTGAAACAATGAAATCTGAGAAGACTTTGAAGGCTTTGAGAACCCTAGGCTAATGAATCCTACTGAAAAATGTTTTGTTATTCTTCTCTTAGCTGAATAAGATATGCCTCCCTGGGAAGAAAAGCTAAAACTTCCACTGTGCCTTACTACTTCTAAATAAAGATTTAAAAAATCTCAACTCTGCTTAGGTGATAAAATAAAAAATCAGAGTAAAAATTATTCAGGAACTCATAAATTTATAGTGTCTGGGGAATAAATATATTTTAAGTGCTTAACCAAGGATGGTGAAATAATTTTGGATTAGGCAAAATTTTTTTATATGGGTGAACTTATTAGAGTTTCTGTATCCAACATGGAGGCTCCATTTGGATCTAAAAATTTTCTAGGCTCTTTAATACAACTTAAACTGAACACAGACCTTGAATAGCAAAAAAAAAAAAAAAAAAAAAAAACCGACCAGAAAAATCTTAGCATAATTAAAAAAACATACTTGAAAAACTTTGGAGACATCAATGCTAGATTGAATATCCTGTGCTTTCAGAAAAACTCTACTTCATCCCAACCCTCACTCCCCCACACACCCCAAATTCTCCACCAAAATAAAATAATCAGAAAGTCAATTAGGTCTTACTTGAATTGTAAAAACCCCCAATTTCAAGTCTGGTGAACAGAGGCCTGATTTGAGTCACAACGGTAGAAAGTTCCAGACTCTAAACTAGGTCTCAGTCTTGAACCAAGTTGAGACTCCCGAGCACTTTGGATAAAGAAGAGGTGAGGTCCCATTAAGAAGAGTGTTCCAAAGTTGTCAAATTAACACTGCTTAAGCGGAGCACAGGGTGCCAGAGGGTGAGCTGTTGTAGTTCAACAACACACCACAAGAGGCATTGAAGCAGAGAAGTTTATCACTTGCAGATCATGGAGGAAGTACTTGGCATACCTCCCGAAGGGTCAAACGGAGAGGTCAAGGCCTGACAGAGAGGCAGGACCTGGGGCATATGCTTGCATTAAAGTCTGTGGCTGGAGTGCTTTGTTGTTCCCAGGGTGAGGTTGGATTGGTCAATTCAAATCTGAAGAGGAAGGTTTGGGTATGCTCTACAGTGGGGTCTTATTTAAGGGGCACACAAGAGGAAGGTACTAGGAGGAGGTTGACTGTTGATCACAAGAGCTGTTGGAGAGATCATATCGGGAACTTACATTTGCTTCTGCCTCTGTGGGCTGCTATTCAGGGCAGGCCCTTGCTTGAGGGGGCTAGCATCAGTTTAAGGTCATTGCAGGATGCCTGGCCAAATAAAATGGATGCCAAGGCAGCAATACCATGGAGTGACAGAGCCACACTGTGATAACACACACATGTGTCCCATCGTTCTACTCTTTCCTGAAGGAACCCTCGAGTGAGGAAGGACTGTTGGATGCTGGCTGAGAAATGACATTAACTTCCGGAGGTCCAGGATTCCAGGTCAGCCAAGTAGTAGTACAGGACAAGCATCAGCTGGTACGCCTCGGCTATGTGTGCTTTACGGCAGACTCAGAAGTATCTTCAATATTATTAGTGGTTAGTTCTCAAGTCCTTTGTTGTACAGTTGGAATACATATCTTAAGCAACGGGAAGAACCTCTTTTCCATGAAATAAGTCCTTTAGTCTCTTCCTTCCTTCCAAAGTAGGAAATTCAAAGTCAAATAATTTCACTGTAGTAACTGCAAGATTGGTATCTACATTCTGATTATATCCTCATGAAATTCCACAGGTGGAGAGTTAAAAACATTGACAAGTCTTGGAGAATGGCAAACGGTTATTATAAAGCTAATCAGGTGATAGCTTGAATTGCTGTTTGTATTTCAGCGGTGGTTTTCCTACTGAGGCAAATTAATGCAACTCCTGGCACATGGTCAACTGAATAGATGTGTCTGTTTTTATGAACAGCACAAATAGTTGCTTTAACTAAGCAGTACAGCAGTATACCCTCACCATCGAGACTCAGATTTATTTACTCTTCTGACAAATTCTGTTATCTAGTTTGCACTGAAATTCATTGAGACAATACATGGCAGCCTGGGACAGTGTAGTTTACACGGGGATAACCACCTGCCTACAGATCTGAAGGACAGAGAGTGACAGGAACACTAGACGTCTTGATGTTATTTCTGAGTGTGAAACCGTTTGTCAGATTCCCCTATTTAGGTATGAAATCACTTCGCACTTATCAATTTAATGATTTTTGTCTCTCTTAAGAAAAAAAAAAGGATAACATTAGCAAATGGCAAATTTTAAGCAAGTAAAATGTAGACTTTGAGAAAAATTAATTATCCATGCTGTAGCAAATGGAACATATAACATTTCCTGAGTTCTGCTAAGAAATATATGTCCCAAATAAGGCCAGTTTATATTAATGGCACTAATAAAGGACAGGACGTACCTGTACATCGAGCTTCCTTTATACATGATAGTGAAATTTGGTAAAATTCACCCGTGAAACCATCTGGGCCTGGTGCTTTGTGGGTAACTGCTTAGTAACTTTCTCTAATTCCTCTAGAGAAAATGGTCTATGTAAGCTTTTTAATTCTAATAAGATTAATGTTTATAATCTGCATTTCCATTTGGCCTAGATTTTCAAATTTATTTGCATAGAAGTCTGTAAAACAGTATCTTATGATTTAAAAAAAAATTCTGTTTCAAGGTTACTTCCACCTTGGCAATTCATTTTGTATTTTTGTGCTTTTCCCTTTTCTCCTTCTTCAAGTTAGCTATTTAGAGTTATTTTGCAAATCTTTTTCAAAACACAGTCTTTTTTATTTATTAATTAGATTTTCTGGTTTTCCTATCCTCTAACTCATTAATTTCTGTTCCCTTTCTGGGGTTTGTTTTTCCTTAAGTTCTGTCGTTTGCCATCTACCAACAATATCACATTAAAAAAGAAAATTTAGCAATATGAAGAGTTCAGAAATACTGCCTTCCTGGTCACAGATGGTAAAGACAATTAGAGCAACATGTTTTCTTTATTATAGTCTTGTGTCTTATGCATAATAACGTGTTATTTGGTTCATTAAACATTTGTATTACCAAATATATTTCGGAAGCCCTAGTCTGGATGTAGCATATATTAAATGGTAAATGGAATATATCATAAAAGGATATGTTTTTTTCCTGAAAGGCATATTTATCTCAATAATTTAAAAAGCTTTATTCATCAATGACCAAAGAAGATTAATGGAAAATATATTTCACTGTTTTATATTTTATTCTTGTCAGAATATTTAACTTATGAAATATTTAACTTATTAAAAATGCAGATATCAGGGTATTCTGTGAATCATCTTCAGAAAAGAGTGGGAAATTACATGAAATATATCAAAGTGATGGGAAAAGGAGCATGTTTACTCTTTGGCTGATAATCTTAAAAAAGAAAAACTCATTTGTCTTTTTCGCTATTGTCTTTTTCTGAATGTAAAATGAGATAGTCCTGTTCCCTTCATCTCTCTCAATTGGACAATACTTAGCAGACAGCTGGAGTCCTGGATTGTTAGCTAGAGCATGTGAGTGTGAGTGTGTGTGTGTGTGTGTGTGTGTGTGTGTGTGTGTGCATGCGGTGTGTGTGTTACTTTTGATTTTCAATTTAGGCTATAAGTTCTAAAAGGACAGAGGTCTGTGTTCTCTTCTGGGCTCACCTGGTAGATTAAAAGTAGGAGAGATTAGATGATGCTGGGTCTAGGATCTGGGTCCCTGAAGGAGGAGAACAGCAGGGTCATTTTTGTGCTCTTTGCTGGCAATGAGTGTAGTAAATTGATGATAGATTTAACTGGCTAAAAGCTATAAAAGAAAATTGCTGGACATCAATTTGCTGTACACCAAGGTCTCCTGATATGGCATATTTAACTTTTCAGAGCGCTTTAATGTGAATTATATAATGTCATCCTCTTCAAGCTGTGTGGGGATAATTATCAATGCAATTTGTCATCCTTGGACTTTGAATGTCTTTGTAGTCTGCAAACACATATTCATAGAATGTTAGTGCTGGTAAGGGCTCTAAAAATCACCTAGTACAAACCCTTTCATTTAAAAAGGAGAAAACTAATACCCAGAAAGGTTAAATGATTCACACAAGCCATATGGTGGATTAGCAGAAGAGCCATGACTACAAACCCAGTTTTTATTTGCAGTGATACAAATGTATGAGCTTTGGGTTTCAAATATTCTTTTCTTGCCCCTGTCTCTCTCCTTTAATTTTAGACAGGAGCTAAGCTGGAGAAAGGGTTGTAGTGGAAAGCAAAACAGAACAAGAGTCTTTATTCATTAACTGGCACGCACTGGATTTTGAAAACTCTCCGACAGATCAAGAGAAAGGGCTTTTAGAGATTTAGATGCTCTTGTGGGCTTGCACCCTGCCTCACTCAGGACCAGTTCTTCAGGGTGTGGAGTGTGTGGGCCTATATAAACAACTAAGTTTAGGGATTCAAGGGTTGAGGGCACTTTGGAAAAGCAGGAGCGGCTATGGAGCAGTTCCCGTACCTCCCAGATACTGGAGAAGTAGAATAGAATTGACTGCAAGGATTTTGAGTCACAACAGACCTCAGATGGCTCTACTGAAATTTCTGAAGATCCAGAATGGCTTGGGACAGTTTCGGCTTCCCATTTTCCACCCAGAAGGTACAAGATTATGTGAGAGAGGGATGGCAGACCTGAAGACATCACTCAACGAGAATGTGGAAGATACACGGAGCATGTATCAATGACCAAATTGGCATCTTATATGGAAAAGCCAACAAAGGAAGACACCAGGCATACAGACCAGCCTTGGTGAGATAATCTCAGCAGATATCAGAGTGCACAGAGCCGATGATCACAGAGCAGATAATTCATTCCACCTGAGCTCTCTAGAACTTAGATGATACCACAGAGGGAGAAAAAATGGAAGAAATTCCAGAACCGACTTTATGCCCAAAGTGATACAAGACTAAGTTTATATTTTCTGATATCAGAAGAGAGGCGTAGACTTGAAAAATAAGTAAAGATGAATGATACAATATTACGTTACATATTTTGCCCTCATGAGTTAGCTGGGCTTAGACACTTATAAGTAATTACTGATCTTGATCTCAAAAGTAGTATCTTATCATCTAAAACATGACATAATTTAAGTTAAAATGAGATTGTTTTCTGTGTGTAGATGTGTGTGGAGAGGAAGCACTGTCAACAAATTATTTGATGATTTAAAAAAACAACACATTAAAATCCACTGATTTTCCAAGAAAGTTTAGCATTTTTTCTTGTCATGATCTTGGATCGGAACCAGATTATTAAATGATGGGGTCAGGCTGGCAGTCGTCAGAGTGGCTGCCCGCAAGAGCTGCTGAAACATCATTGAAAGTGATTGATTAAAACCCAGAATAAAAACAGATACAGTCCATTAACTGAGGTTGTTACTCAGGACTTTTTAGATAACCATTAAAAAATGCACTTTTGTCTCTCTCCTCTTTGAATAGAAAAAAAATGTATTATTTTGAATAGAAATACACAACACTATTAAATGTGTAAGCCCAATTACCTCCTAAGGAAGATGGGCCCAGGTGCTGAGAAATCTTTCATTTTCTCAGCATAATCGACTTGTCTCTCCTCATCAAAATGGCCTTTGACATATTGAATCTATGCAGTAGTGCATTAAATAATATGATTTGGAGAAAGAATCCGAGATAGAGCTGAATTGCTATACCTTGTAATAAACCAAGAGAGATTAGTGGTGGTTTTAGTGGTGGTAAATGGAGTGATTTGTGGTAACTCAGAATGGAGGCAAGAATTATAGACTCAGAGGGAGGAAAAGGGATGGACAACACCTGATGGATGTGAGCCCAGGAAGGGAAACTAGGAAGAGGGAAAATGTAATGGAAATTTTCTTTCCTTTTTTTTTTTGTTTAAATTTTGTTTTCTATTTGTCTTTTACAAATTAAATGAATGTTATATACACTGTGAAATATAATCCCTTTCCATGTGACCTATGTTCACTTTAATAAAATCATCATTACTTTTTAATGCCCCTTTGTGAAGAGAATTTCATTTGAGGAGAGATCAAAGGAAAAGGCCAGGTTACAAACTTAAAAGAAAGAAGTGTATAATAATTTTTTTTATCATTAGAGAATTATATTCATAAAAAAGCCTACTGACAGAATCAGGAGAAAGAAACAAATAAACCACTGTGGTCAGAGAGTTCTAGCATATGCTGAGAAACAGGTAGGTGAAGATGACAGAGCATCACCAATATCAAAGCTGAATAATATAATTAACGACAAACATGTAGCTATAAATAAGCTTTGCATATAAAGAAGAGAGAACGCATACATTAAATAATCACTAAATTCACTTGAAATCATTTAATTTCCCTAACCTTTAGATAACTTTACAGTATACCAACTTAATTTAGTATAGGCCATCTTTGGGTCCACATTTTGGACAAGTAACCAAGAAAACTGGTTGAGCTATTTCCAGTCCTTCCATTTTGAATACGGAATCTCTGATTAGTGAGCCATATAAATAAATTAATCCTGCTCCAACTTTATATTGCTTCCACCTTGAGCCTACACTCTTAAAATACATCCCTACATATATTTCCTACATTTCTGGAAAAGTCATTATTTTTGTATATATCCGATTTCCTCACAGGTCATAGTTTGTGTTTCACCCCCTGGGGCCTACTAAGTCTTGAGTTTAGGTATCGTTTTAGAATCAAAAGAGATGGTGGAAGCAGATCCTAAAGTATATCAGTGACATCTTGCTAGACAGCTACCTCAGGGAACACTGGTATAGTTTCTTCAGGCAATGGGAGGCTACCTTGCCTAGGCAGAGATTGAAAGGCTGCTTCACAGGCCCAGAAGGCTTGGTAGAATTGGGGTCTTCAAAGTCTTGAGCTCCTTTGGAATCTATTCTTTCTATTTTTTCGGGTACTATTCCAACTTCATCAATGCTCTAACTTTAACAATAGAGATTCTATGAAATTGGAAATTCAATTTGCATTTTAATCAGCCACCCACAGAATCACACACTACATTTGGTTTTCAGAAATATGTTCTCCATGGCTACAAGAGACAACTTTCCTTTAGGAGAGTTATTGAGCCTTTCAGGTCCCTTATGCAGACTTTAAGCTTATAATTTAAAGCTCTGAGCTCATTATTTTCTTTCCTTCATTTCTAGTACACCAACTCCATTACACTCCATATTTGCATGAAAATATTCTAGGGCAGCAATCACTAGACTACCCAGAGCTTTGTCTTTATAAGCACTTGATAACAGTTATCTACAGGTGACAACTCGAGTGACCGTTTTGCCACTGTGTGCCAGGGATGACCAATGTTCCCTTTACCTCTGGAAACAAGGTCATTAATGCCACACATTTGCTTAGATCAGAGGATCCAGTCCAGAAAACTCAAAACCATTTCAGAGAACAGATACTAAAGATTCTGCTCCTCTAGAACCACTCTTCATACCAAATCCTACACCAAATTCAATCAAGCTTCAATCGGAGAAGCACAATGGAGACATGGATGTACATAAGATATAGATATAAATTAGATGTAGATGCAGATATATAGACAGAGATACATAGATACAGATATAAACAAATTAAAGGATATGTTACACTGATCTTGTTAGTCCATGTCTGTAAGATGTTGTCTTTGCATCCGATGCTGAAACTGAAGTCCGCAGGGCAGACAGGAAGGAAAAATAGGTGCCACGCAGAGAAGAGCAGAGACAAGTTGTGACCCACACACAAGGGCTGGAACAGAAGAGGACGGACTGAAACACACATTAGTTCTGGCTTCCTCTAACCTGGATGGTATGAATGTCTTGCTAGAGAAGCTACAGCCACTGGCCTTCATCATAGGATTTGAGACACACTTGGCTCAGGAGTTAGAGAAACAGAAGGAGGATCACAGGAAAGGGGAGGGTGTTGGCTGCCGTTTTTCAACGAGGTTAGCCAGCAGGTAAACAATAAGATGTGAGCTGCAAAATGGCTGATTCTTCATTCATATTACAGCAGAATGTCTCTTTCAATCCACCCTAACCAGAAATGTATAGGAAAGGGAATGCGGAGAACGTAGTCCAGATTGGCTGAACGGACACACTACAAAGCACCCTGATATCCTTACTGATATACTCATTGTTCTGTCATTTCCTGAGAGGACTGTTGAAGTTTTCAACTATAATCGTGGATACTTCTAGTTCTTCTTTAACTGCTATTATTTTTGCCTCATGTACATTGAAGATTTGTTATTAGGTGCATACATATTTCAGATTTTTTTTTTTCTGGAAAACTGACCTCTTTATCATTATATAATATCCCTCTTTATCCCCAATAATATTGCTTTTTATAAAGTCTATTTTGTCTGATGTTATATTGAGAGAGGAGAGGAGGCATCTGAAAGTAAAAATAGATGCAAAGGAAAGGGCCTGCAGAAATAATCGACTCAGCTGGTTAAAACTGCTCTCTCTTCCCCCATTCTGCCCTATGCTCTTCAGTTAACATGTTTTCCACAGCTTCATCCCCTCCTTCAAGGATTCCCCAGCCCCTTCCCTATCTCTGTAGCTGTGTATGAATGTCAAGACTGTGGGGAACTGTTTGTTGTGTTAGAGCTCAGCCTTTGGATAAGGAACCCACTGAGCGGGCCTGACATCAATGAGTGCTGCTCTCTGTGTGTAAGCTAGGAGTCCCGTCTCTTTGTTCAAGAATCCAATAAAGGTGCTGATAACACCAAGGTGTCAGACTCTACAAAACAAATGACCTATAAGACCAAGGGTCTGGAAATTCCTCCCCTGCACCCCCCACCCAAAGCTCCCCCTCCCCAGTCTGAGTAAAGAAGAACATGTAAAACCTCAAACAAAGGAATCACGAGCCCCTTGAATGGACACTGCAAGTTATATAAGCTGTAAGAAATCTAACCAAGGGAAGATTGTGCTTTGGGTCTCTTGAATGCCCCATGTTCTCTGCCGGCATTAAATTCTCCTTCATCTAACAAAGTTGTCTGTCTGAATTCCTCCATCAGGTGTCGCTTCCTACAACAATATATCTACTCCAGCTATCCCGTGGTTAGTGTTTGTTTGGTACAGCTTTTTCCATTCTTTTACTTTTAACCTACCTATATCTTTATATTTCTAGTGGACATCAACAAATATCATCCGGTTTAGCTTTAAGTAGCTGAACACTTTTTCAAGGCTTGCTGCAAAGTTCTCTTTTGTTTGTTTTCTACAACTAAATTTTCAGTACTTGAAGTGCCACTACAAATTTATGTTTTCAGAAGACCCTGTTAAAATACTTCTCGGGATGAGAGGCATATCAATAAGTTCATTATCAGTTATTGCATGAGTAGAAGGAAAGTTCCAGAGGAACTGGAACCACTGTAGGTAAACTGTGGTATCTAGGCACATCTGAGTTGGAAATGAAATGTGTGGTATGGCAGAGAGGTAAACGGATAGGAGAGTCGGGGGTGGGGAGAAAGCAAGGAAGTCTAAAAATCAGCAAGGGCAAGGAAGAGAATTTCATGTTGGCTTTGAGAGTGAAGAAAGTAATTATTATTTTTTTTAAAAAAAGCTTTACCTTTTTGTTTTTGTTTTTGTTTTAGGGCCAGAACTAGATACTATCCTTAGTTAATCTCATTTCAACTGGTTGAATTAGGATGTAAAACCACTCAGAGAGGGTGACAGAAATAAGAGGTTTAAGACACCATGAATTAACTCAGTTCCTCAGAAGAGTTCATTTGCAACTTGAAATTTTGACCTGTTCAATTCTAGATCATCCTCAAATTGCTCACTCTCATGAGTGATTTCTCACTGCTTACACTAAGTATGGGGCTACACTGTATTTTTAGTTCAGTTTTTTCTTCTGAGGAACCTGCTCTACTTTTTCTATGCCACATTCCTTTCATAATAATTCTATTTTACTTAGGACACAAATAACTTGTTCCATCATAGTTAGCTAAACACCCAAAGCCCTGCTTATGTGACAGTACTTGTGCCACGCTTATTCTTGGGCACAGACTGACTCCATAAATGTCACTATTCTATTTGGCTTTGAATCATTTTACCTTAAAGTCTTTCTCAGCAAATCGAAAACGATACCTCCTTACAACAAACAGCAAAGGAACACAAAGGCACGATGCCACTTTGGATTCCAGATAGGCCAGGAATGTATGTCCTTCCTGGCAATCATTGTGCACGTTAACTCTCAAAAATGCTGAGTAAAAAAATGCAATTTTATACCATTACATCTTTATATACGTTCACACGTTATGCTGCTGAGGCAGGCTGGGGGCAACAGAGAATAACAGAACAAAGCTAGCTTTCTTTGGCAGAGCACTTTATAGCTTACAAAAAGTTCTTGCTGTATGTTTACTCATTTGATCATTCCAGTGTTGTGAGGGAGGCATGAAATGATTTATTATTTTTTTAATGGATGCAGAACTTCGGGCTGCGTGGGTGACTTCTCCGAGATCACACCAGTAGTGACTGACTGAAGCTGAATTCTAGGCTGCTGCCTCTTAACCCAGTATCTTTGCTGATTGATTTTGGGAAGAAAGAGACAAATCTGACAGAACTGCCTGGTTACAAGAGGTTGAGAACTCGGAAAACTGCCAAAGTTTATCCTGTAAATAAATCAAAGCCAGAATTTTCACTTTTGCTTTAGTTATTTTATTTTTTGAGAATTTTTACAAAAATTTATTTGAGACAAACAGAGGATACTCCTGGCAGCAAGATCTCAAGAGACTGAGAAAAATTCTTCCTTCTTATTAATTTTTTAGAGCACAGATCCACTTTGTTATTTTCTTAAGCCAAGAATATGTCGAAAGAGAATCAACATTTACCTGCTCAACACCTTCGGCAGTTGCCAAACTCCACTGCGAATAGCACCAACGGTTGGGTCTGACTCACTTTTATGGGCCTGGAAAGTCCTTCCGTTTATCTCTGCCTGCTAAACTGTTACCATTTCTTTCAGACCTTCTTCAAATATCATTTCTGCCATGAAACGGCCGAAGCCCTCCACCAGGTACAAGCCCTCTTTCTTTTGAACAATCACTGTGATTTCCTTGGGCTCATGTATTGTTTTATAATACTTTCTAGGTGCTGTTAACTTCTTTAAACAAGGGTGCTATTCCAGGGAGACGACTCTAACGCAGTGGCAGCCCACGTAAGCAAAACAAGATGGGAGCCTATAAGCGCCTTAAGATTATAAAATCAAAACGCTAAGGACGACCAATCACAGTAAAGGAGGCTTTCCGCTAGAGCCAACCACTAATTTCCCTTCTCCGTTTCCGCCCTTTGTCTGTCTCTTGTGGCAGAGCTTTCTGGACTGGGTCCTTAAACTGATCAGAATCGGACTGGTTCTGACTTAGAAACTGACTGGGTCTAGTGTGAGGCCTCAGTTAAATAAAATTTTATTTGAAGACTGAACAAGTAGGTTACCGTCACCGAAGATAATCTTGAATTATAGTGGCCACACTGGAGAATTTTTAACCTAGATAAGCTTATCATTGATAAGATACCCTAGAGAAAAAGGGGTCTCAGGCAAGCACTCACAATGAAGAGTGGAGAGAAAATGGTTTTTCCTCCTGTACTAAGTTCAGACTCGCTGAGGCACCACGCTGCAGACAGAATCCTGGGAAAAGTGACAGAAACTGGCAAAGGGTAAGAAAACTTTCTTATGAAAGTCAGCTCTCTCAGATGAAAATTTCATGTTGTCCCCTTCTTTTCCAAATTCAGATAGGCAGAAAAAAAAAATTCGTAAGAGTTATATCTTTGAGTTGTGACTCGTGAATTTACTTTTGGGTACCCACTGATTATTGATCCCTTCTCTCCCGGTCAGCTATTGCCTTCTTGTTTGTCTCATATCGTGTCCCGAAAACTTGGCTTGGCTCTCTGCCTGCTTGGGGCATGCCGGTTCTTGTGTGCAGGCAACTCAACTGTCAGGTTGGAGCCCCAAAATATTGCTAGACGGAAATGTGGGTTACACTCCATTTGCAGCTAGGGTCCTACCAACTGTTGCCAGGTCTCGGGGGATCTCTAAGTCTTTCTTTTGGTTATTTTTGGGGGTGGCTACGAATTTTGGGAGGGAAGTATCTTTTGCATCCTCTTTGGGGCTACCTCTTGAGTCCATGGTATTGTTCAGTACTGCCAGGAATATTTCCTGTTATCTCCAGCTGAAACCTGACAAGATATTCGAAAAATTTTTTTTTTTTTTTTTTTTTAGTAGCTCTATGGTCAGAAGTTGGCCAAATTGTAAACTGATATTCAGAGCCTCTTAGGAACTTTTTCTTTTTCTTTTTTCTTCTTTTTTTGGGAGGAGGGGGCCTTGTTCCCTAAGTTAAAATGAAACTATGTACCCCAGAGGAAAGAAAAATATTCTGAAGCCATTTGTGAAAAAATTTACTAAAACATTCTAAGAAAATACAGCTCTAAATCTAGAATATAAGACTCTTCGATTTTCATCTAGTTGAAGATCTCCCTGATATAAAGAAGCAAATTGAAAATAATGTAGTGGGTCAGTCCCTTGATATCACTCACCCTGCAACCCAGTCCTTAGAGGAATTCAAAACGACTATACTTGTCTTACAAACTGAGTCTTTACAATGTGGACAAAAAAGGGGTTCTAAGGAAGGGAACCCCACAGAGTGATCTGATCGTAAATCCCTAATTAGGCAGGTCATTGTGGGTATTCACAACCTAGACATATAACTTATTTAGTAAAAGGTTTATCTTTGCCTTAGTAAGCCCTGTCCATTATGTCTCTGCATCTAGGTTAACACACCTTGGGAATAAGTGTAATGGCCCTAAAGAAAACACATAATCTTGTTAACATGTAATCCAATCCCAACCCCCCTTGTTTTCACTCATCTTCATCTTCCTACTTAATTCCAAATTCATTAAAAAAGCTGCGAACCTTCATTCTGGGAAGCACTTTCTCAGCTTGTTGAGATCTTGCTTCCAGGCGTATCCTATTTAGCTCAAATAAATTTTTATAAAAATTCTCTCCAGGTTTGATTGTTTCTTACCTCTACAACAAGAACAGAAGAAATGTGGCTCTAAAAACAACTTGAAGCCCACCTATCGTTTTCACAGTTCCAAAACTTCCCCTATTCATCTCAAAAGGTTTGTAGATACTGTAAAAGATCTGGATTTAAAAAAGAAAAGCCTTTGGAGAAACTTATATTCTCTGTGCCTTTAAGTATAAATGTTCTACTTTCTTTAGGAACCCAGAGCCATATCTTGAAATGCAAACTTTAGGGAAGTAATTCTTACCAGGAGGGAAAAAAAAGAGAGAAGTCATTTGGAAATTAGGTGAATGAAAAATCTTAAACGTCTTTTCCACAAATGTTAGTAAAAAGCTTTAGCTATCAGAGCAGGTAATACTCCCTTATTCTATCTACCAGAAACACAATTTGAATCCAATTATTCTCTTATAAACTAGTGAGTTTTACATTATTGTACATTATTGTACCTGTCTTATGATTAAAATTTTTAAATGAAAGCTATAAGGTCTCTGTATCTGTATGTTTATATATGTCTATAGACGTATGTTCTAGATGTGTGATATTTTTCTACCTCTGGATGGTATTGCCAAATAAGTATACTCTCAGGAATATAAAAACTAACCCAAATGTTCTTCAAATTCATGTGATCTAGGATAATCTTTGGTAAATAAAAGCTAGTTTAAGTTTGCTGGCTTGATTAAAATAGGTATATCTTCAGAGTTATCATCTTTAAGTATAATGTAGACATACAAGTTTTTCCTACCTGGGGGTTCTATTCATAAGTTCCTATATTACCTCCTACTAAATTTGTCAGCAAGAAAAATAACTTACAATGATGGTTGTCTCATAATGTCTCATAAAATTATCATGAATAAGCTAAACATAATTATTAAGAACTCATAATATAAAAGTTATAAATGAATTTTTCAACAATATTCGTTTCCAAAATCTTTTGGGGAACTCTAAACCTTAAAGTTATATGATGATATAAGTTAAGTTAAATTAAGTTAAATGTTGGATATTTATTAAATATCTAGATCATTTCCAAAACAAGATAAAATACTAAAACGTTAATTACTGAACATAGGTTTATCTACTCTTGGTGAAGGAGAGCATTTGCTCCAACTAAACAGGGAGACGGGCCACAACCATCTGCAGCCTTTTGGGGACCCTGCCTTTGGAGAGAATAGTGCTAAAGTCATGAGCTGTGACGTTACACTGTTTCATTTTGAATCTCAATTCCAAGGTAACAAGAAAGAGGACTTTAGAAAAGTTCTTAACCCTTCTGTGCTTCAGTGATAGTAATTCATCACAGAAATATTTTACGATTAAATGAAATAATTCTTTGTAATACTTATAAAGCAATTGCAACATGTAGAATGTACTATCAACTAAAATTAGCAGTTTCTAATTTTTCAATAAAAGTCATACACCCAAATATTTATGCAAAACCCCAATGATTATACATCAATAACTTTGTCAAAATTTTCATTACAGCTGTGGATTTTAAAAATACTAAGAACACATCCATGGCCACCAGTATTCAATCTTTGTGAACCTTCTACTTTAGTGTCAATGTTATGCAATTAGTCAGTTAGTTAACTGAGCACTGGGGCTACTGCAGTGAATAAAACTGAAAGCCTCTTTGCTCTTGTGGTTTGTTCATTCTAGTGGTGGTGGCACGTGAAGCGAGAATGAGGGAGCGATGGGTAGGATGACAGACAATAAACAAACAGATAATGTTTGAGAGTGCTAAGTTCTATGGAGAAAATTCATTCGGGTAAGGGGAGACAGACACCTGGGGTAGGATAGGGGAAGATAGACTATTTTATAGAGAATAGTTAGAGAAGGACTCTGAAAAAACAAAAAGAAAAAAAAACAAATTAGAGCAGAGAATTAAAATAAATGAGTGGGCCAGCCATGAGGTCTTCTAGGAGAAGAGCTTTTCTGGTGACAGAAGAGTAAATGCAATGACCCAAAAGGAAAAGCTGGGAACGTCCCTGGTGTTTTCAAGGAAAACCTAGGAATGCAGTGTGACTTGAGTCCAATGAGGAAAGAGGAGATGAGGTCAGAGAAAGTGCAGGGAGCCAGAGCATGGGGAACCCATAGGTCACAGCACAGACTTCGGCTTTTATTCTGAACACGACAGGTGTCTTAAGCAGTTGGGGCTGCTATAACAGGATGCCATAGACTGGGCGGCTTATAAGCAATAGAAACTGTTATTTCTCACAGTTCTGGAGGCCAGAAGTTTACAATCGGTGTTAGCACAGCTGAGAGCTCTCTTCTAGATGGTAGAAAGCTCTTGTCTCATTGTATCCTTACATGGTGCAGAGGGCAAGAGGGCTCTCTGGGGCCTTCTTTTTAAGGGCACTAATCTCATTCATGAAAGCTTCATCCTCATGACCTAGTCACCTCCCAAATGCCCACCTCCTAACACCATCACACTGGGGGTTAGGATTTCAACACATGGCTTTTGAGGGGATGCATTCAATCTGCAACAGCAAAAATACCATTGAAAGGTTTAGAGCAGAAGAATGATATGGAGTTACATCTTTAAAAGACTTTTCTAGCTGTTATGTTGAGATTAGACTGTAACTGGGCAAGCAAGAAAACAGGATGACCAGTTAGGTAAACAGCTATTGCGATAACCCAAAAGAGTTCACAGTAAATTTGAATACCAAGCAGACATCTGATCTGCAAGATTGAGTAGGTAGTGGGATATCCAAGTCTGGAGTTGAGAGGATAGCTCAGACATGGGAATATTCAGAATTATCAGTGACAGAACTTAAAGTCATGATGTTGTGTAAGATTATCCCAGAAACGAAGGTAGATGAGAAGCTGGGAAGATTCAGCAAAGACAGATGAAAAGGAGCAGCAGCCACTCAGCATCACGAGACAGTAGATGTTCATCAATAGCCGAATGGATAAAGAAGACGTGAGATACATAATGGAATATTATTTTGCAATAAAAAAGAATGAAATCTTGCCATTTGTGACAACATGATGGACCTAGAGGGAATTATGCTAAATGAAATAAGTCAGAGAAAGACAAATACTATATGATTTCACTTATGTGTAGAACCTGAAAAGACTAAAGCAAATGAATAAACAACAACAACAACAAAAGAAACCCAGAAACAGACACACGGGGAACTAGTTGATGGTTGCCAAAGCAGGGGGATAGGAATATGAGGGAAAAAAGTGTTATATATAATTTCTTGCTACCCTTGCCAGGAGACTCCTTGGTGCTATAAACTGCTATACTTGGTTCTGGCTGTTTGCCATGTTTTTACCATGCATGTTTTTAAAAATTTTTTAAATGTCTTTATTTCCATGCTTTATGTAGTTCAAGGAAAAATCCTCTCTATTCCCATTTGCTTCCTCCTCAATAAGAAAACATAAAACTCAAGTTAGAGATCGTATTTATTTTTATCGGAATTTTTATTCTTTTTATTCAAACATTAGTAATGCTCAATTCCAGAAGTATTTAAAGTAAGGATTTAGCAAAAATGTCTCTACTTTTATATTACACTTTTTTAAAGGAATGCATATGAAGACATAGAATTCTGTTTCTGAGTGTCATGTATAAGTGAATCTATATATGTTCAATAAACATGTAAATGAACTTATATGTGTTTAATAAACACATATAATGAATACACAGGATGCAATTTTAGAGCATATTTTAGGTAAGATAGTGAAAATTAATTATTTAAAAATATTGAACGAAATTGAAAGGTTCCCAAAATATTAAATGTGAATAATAATGAAAAGAATATTTAATCTATAAGTTAGACATTGTGAGATTGTTTTTGTTATATTTTATAGAACTTAAGAAAACGCAAGAATATTTGCTTTACAAGTTCATTTGCAGATGGTAGAGCCAGGCTATTTCAGAAAACACACACAACATGGATGCCTAACATAATCTCAACTTCCACCTACTTTTTTAATGGTAGCTCATTTAAGTCTGAATGAGAAGCTATTGGATACTGAACTATCTGAGAATAAGTTTTCATTTGTCATTTAAGGACAGATTAGACAGAAAGGAAGGGAGAGAGGGAGAGAGGGAGGAGGGGGAGAGAGAGAGAAAGAGAGAGACAGGCAGGCAAATAAACACAATAACACTGATATTTTGATGCACATATATAGATATGTGTATCTGCCATAGGAATCAGGATACAGAGCAGTTCTGTGTTTTGACACCAAAGAATTAGTCTAGTCCCAAAACCCTTTGGGCTGTCGCTTTGCAGTGACACACTCAAACCACCCCAACTCTTGGCTACAGCTGATCTTTTCTCCAAGGCTAAACTTTTGCCTCTTGTCAAATACATTTTACTCAGCGTTTCCCACAAAGGGTTTCTACCACTCTGGGGAAATTCCAGAAATCTCTTACTGTCTGGGTGAAGGTGGCCAATAGTAATCACTTCTTTGGGGACATACTCTGGGAGGAAATGTGTTGAAATAGATAAAGGACTTAAATCAATGCCGTGATTCACCCTCCACAGGCACAAGTGCACATGGCAAGATGAAGGCGGAAGGCCGTAGTCTAAGTTATATAATTCAATGATGCTGCTCTTATCACAAAATGAGACAGACTCAAAGGAGTGTAAGAGATCAGACTGATTTTCTCTCTGCCTTGGAATGATTTTAAAGATTCAAGCTCTGGAAGGACACAGCTAAGGAATGTGCTGTTTTAGATGAAAATAGAGAGTCTCACTTCCTCTTGGGGAAGGGGAAGAAAGGAAAAACAGAAAATATGAGTGGGTCCCTTGAGAGCTACAGGGTTTCTGAGTGATGTGCAGACAAATTTACCATTTATTGGATGCAGTGTAAGAGCAGAAACTTCAGAGATGCCTCCCATACAACGAGTTCTGGGAAAACGGTAGAGATGATTAAATGGCACATTTGGACAAGAGAAGAGTCCAGTCCTCTGTGACATTCCCTGTGGCTTTGGAATAGCCCTGAAGGGGTGTTCCTCCCATGGCTCCAGGATAAGTTGTGGAACTTAGCTTGAAAGGAAGGTGACACCTACTCCCAGAGGCCACCTGGCCAAGAGAAAATCATAGATTGAGGAGAAGCATATTACAGTGATGTATGTGGACCTTTGGACGGGACCTGATGGCTGGCAGCTCCAGCACGTTGTACATGTATGAATGATCATGCTTGTTATTCTGATTTAGCCGTCCTGGGATTCTGGATTTTTAATAAGCACAAACCATACCACACCGTATAGCACTAGTGCCACAGAACAATGAAAGCAAAAGAAACCTCAGCCTCCCTGCCATGGGCATGTGGATGGTTATTGGAATGGACTCCTTCCTAGCCTTCCAAGGCATCTCCTTGAGAAGAGCCGATAGGAAACTCGGACTTAAAACCACAAGTTGACTAAGACTGAATTTTAGTAATCCTGATAAATGGCTGAGAGAACTGAATTTTCACCAATCCTATTTTTCTGGAAGCAGATCAGCAGTTCCTTTGCTTCTCGCTCAAGTTGGTGGCTGTGTAATTTAAACCTCTAACACAAATTCAAGGTCAGAAGGATTGACTTTGTATCCCAGAAACCAGCTTCAGAGACCATGTGTGGCAGGAGTGCTAATCTCCAACTCACACAAAAATCCTCCTGTTACCCAAGAAATTCTTATTGTGTCATCCGTGATGGCAGAGGCTTTCTTCAATCACAGAACACATTTCTAAGATTTCATTAGAAATCATTCAAAATGCAGTACCAATTTCAGCTCAAACCTTTAAAACAGAAAGTACCTATTAAATAAAGACCAGTTTTTAAATATCTTAAGAGTTAAGTTGCTTATGAATTTTAAATTACCGAGGAGAGTGAAAAGGTGGGGAAAGAGCCAGGACAAAAAGGTGACATATCTCCACATCTGCCTTTTTGATCCAGAGAGAAAAGCTACCAAGGAGACTGTCCCTTCACGGGAGCCTGAAGTGAGTGTTTTCAAAGTCACAATACAACCCGGGAGCATCATGGGCTCCCTGGTCCTGAACCCTAGTTTCACGTTTGCTAAGGAGCCTACACCCTTCAAGATCTTTTCTCAAACTTAAGAGAAAAAAAATCACCCAGGGAGCTTGTTAAATATGAAGGTTCTGATTTAGCCGTCCTGGGATTCTGCATTTTTAACAAGCACGAACCATAATTTAAGCAAAGACCGTAGAGGGCTTGGTTAATGAGTTCTGTGCACACAGCTTGAACTTCCTTGGTCTGACGCCTTCCCAGTATGGGACCCCAATTACTGTCACTTTCCTGCACTGATGCACACTCAGCAGTCTCGGCAGGCCCACTGCTCCCCACTCTAGGGCTTAATCAACACAGTTAATCACCCCTATTCTTTAGAAAGTTCTTTACTCGTTTGTCAGGATTTCCATGTTTTTTGACACCAAAGAACTGGTCTAGTCCTCAAATTGTGAGAAATAGTTTCGCATCCTGGAGCACACCTGCCATCTGCTGGGGATAGATGAACTCCAAGCCATGGAAATTTAAGTGATCCTTCCCTTTCTGCTTTCTTTTTTCCCTTTCTGCCTTTTTTTTTTTTTTTTTTTTCCTTCACGGTGGACAACTCTGAGAGTGTTTGGTCAATGTAAAATTTAAAAGGTACTGCTGCCAAATTGTGCATTACCTAGCAGGACTGGAGAGTGGGCATTTGAGGCATTTGACCCAGCAATGCCTCTGATGCTCTCTTGGACCTGCAGGTTTGCAGGAGGTTATATCTTCCATGTGTCTTTGGTGTCAGCGTCTCTGGATCCAGGCTCCTGTCTGGCCTCCAGACGAGTGGGGGCTTCCTGGGGGCTGACATCTAATTTAGGGATGATCCAAGGCCAAGGTTGGAGAAATCAGATCCTGTATTCTGGAGCACTGTGAGGGGAAAGACATTCTATCAACATTATTTACGAAGTAAGTAACTTACCCATGAATATTCTTAATCATGAGGTCTAGGGGTTACTTTTTGTCTTACGAAGAAGCCACGTGAACCTATATTGACAAAATCGTGTAACCTAATGGCATTCAGGCTTACTGGCATTCTGGGCACTCTGTCTGCACTTATTTAAATCACGCATTTTTTCATATTCGTTCTTGGATACTGGGACTAGAAATGAACATGGCCGTGGATGGAGGAGCAAAGAGATATAAACTCCAGTTTCTGTCAACATAGGGACTCTACCGAGCTCTCGTTACAGTCACGAGAAAATAACAACAAGGGTGAAAGAGCATCCAAGAGGTTTAGAAGATCTACGCACTCACTCCCATTTTTATTCAGACATATTTTCTGATGGCACAGAGCCTCCATCTATTGTCTTGTAAAATGCAGGCTTCATACTTAATCTCACAGAGTTATAGTTGACATAAAATGAGATTATGGAGGCAGAAGAGTTTGGAAATTACAAAATGTAGAAAGTCTGATCACGTCTGCTGTATTTATATCAGCCCGAGACGGCTCACATGAAGACCAGACAGAAAGGTTCAGGTGTGGGGCAGCAGATATGGGGTTTCAGGAGAGACGTCTGTCCAAGGGCATCCCCTGGGAATCTTTCTGAATAACTCAAGAAATGACTCTAAAAGTTGTGCATTTATGTGTTGATGATAATAAGCAAAATAAAACTTAAAAAAAAAAACCTGTGTTTAGAATTAATGAAAGAGGTTTGTGACCCTTATATTTAAAAAAAAAAAAATGGCATCAGAAACAATGAAATTATTGCCTTAAGTGCTGATTCTAAATATATTAGCCTTGAAATATTATATTTTTAGAAAGAAGCTTGTTAACTGCTATTTCATTTATAGTGACTGATAAAGTTTTAAATCCAGCCTAGCCACTGTTTTATTATTCAGGTAATTAAAGTGTTTCACCAACCTTGAAGCTAACTTAACTGTGAGGGATTTTAACACATTTCATAATTGGGAAAAACTAACAAGTTTAATTAAGAATTCTTACTTTCTTCTTTTTGTCAGGAACTTGATAATAAGTACAGAATAAGTAAAACTGTGTCTTGAATCTCATTTCCTTTAGCCAAAGAAACTTAGGGAACATTTTTCACTAAAAAAAAAAACTAATTTTCTTATTTTAAGATATTTTTAATTTCAAATTTTTCTTTTGAAAGAGAGCCTTTTGTATTTGGTTCTTTTATACATAGGGATGCAGGTATAATAAACACACACGTCTAGTTATCTATACACTCTACCTCTATTTACTCTGTATCTTTTCAATGAATCTGAGGCATCGAGAAAAAATAGAGGACTGTGAGATACCATATATTTGAGGCAGGGAAGAAGGGGAGGCAAAGAGCAGATGAGATGGGGCCACGAATGAGGTGTAGGACAGAAATGCACAGGAGGAAAGCCTATCCACTTCTTAAGAAGAGAGGGCCCCAACTTGGTCATGAATTTTTCCAGCAGTCTGCACTAAGAGGGAAATTTAATCAGCTACATGAGTCACGGTGCCCGTAAAATGAGAGCAGAACAACTGCTCTGGCAGAAAGCTGTGCTCAGTTTCTGAAGTTGCTTACTCTGGTTGGATAGTCTCACCTCAAGTTGGGCAAGAGCCTGGACTAAGTGATTATTTAGAAAGGATCAAAAAAAGTTATCTTTCCTCTAAAGTACACAGTCCGATAGACTCTGTGGGTGTGTAAATAACAAAGATTTAATGGCCCTATCTAATGACAGTTTTCGAATTATTTCTCGCGAATGATAAAATTACCTCTTCAGTTATATGAACGGAGAATTCAACACCTGATAATAAACAATGGGTACAGGAAAAACAAAAATAGAAAATATTCTAAAACACTCTCAATGGAGAGCTAAAACAAAGTACAGAAATTCAGATCATACCATGTCTGAAACAAGCAGTAAATTATTAAATATTCCTAAAATCTTAAATAATTTGGGGAAGCTGGGAATGGGCTATCTCTTAGAATAAATACTTCCACCTTTTGCTTTAGCATATTATGTGTAACAAGAATCAGAGTTTATGCTGAAGGATCTCAGCTCTGCCTTCAAGTGTCGGCACGACTCTAGGCCAGTCTAATCCTTTTTTCGTGCAAGATGAGAGAGTATCAGAATTATTGGTTGCAAGAGGGAAGGTGGGCGTTGTTGCCCACGCAATCAAAGTGCTTATCATCACAGAGGGATACTTAGGCCTCCACCTGCAAAATGTCCCTTTGGTAAAATGCTTCTTTGTGAGCTGAGGGCCAGTACAATAAATATCACCACCAGATGGCAGGAGTGCACTTTGGATAAATGGAGCAGTCAAAGACCCTTTTATTTATTTATTTTTCCCATTCACTAAACTCTCCACTAGGCGACAGCAACATGCATATAATTGGAATAGCCATTAATGGATTATATAACAATTTTAAATTTTTTTTTTTTAACACGAGAGCAGCAGTTTAAGAATGTATCCATAGATTTTTTTCTTCCCCTCTAGAAAATAGCCATACCATTTGCTTTTGGGCCTCCCACTCATTAATCTAATACAAAAACAAAAAAACAATGAACCCAAAACTTTGGGGGGTGGGGTTCACCTTCTGAAGAATCTGGGAAAGATTATTCTTTGAAACCATTATTATTTAGGAATTTTTGGATCCCAGACTTTCTTATTCCGATTTAGAAAAAAAGTGACTAAAGTGACTAAAATAGTCACTTCTTTGAAGATAATAACAATTATGTATAGACCACCTATTATATGCCAAGGATTGTATTTAAATGCTTTAAAAACATTAGTTCACTGAATCTGGATCGGAGTTTTTTAAGAAAGCCCAGATTTTAACTTAAGTCTTTTTAGGGCCATCACCTCTGTATTTTCCATGACCTGATTATGCTTTTCCTGCTTGAACCATTTTCAAAACCCATATTGCAGGAGAAATCAGAACTGCTTTCACGATATGATTTTGAGTGCACACAAGGATGTATTCTATTTATGACTTTCCATCTCATGTAGTTGCATAACATTAATCGGTGAGGGACAATAACATATTTTGATTCTATAGTTACATTAAAGGCTAAACATGAAGATTAGTTAGGGAGCAATAGCAAAGGAATAAACTCAGTCATGCCGAAATATGAATGCCTGATAGATAAGAGTACAGTCCGGCTGGAGAAAGCAGGGGAATGCTAGATACCTGACTGGACAGAAGAGAAGAGGAATGAGATGGGGGCCAAGGAGCCAGTTCAAGTGTGCAGCTTCACACTTCTACGGCTGGCCCTTGTTCAGTGCCTTTTGAGAGCCTTACCTGTCTGTGGCGTTGGACAGTCCGAAGTCACTTGGTGTGGCACAAACACTTTCCAAATGTTGTGGAGACCTGAACAGGAATTGAATTCCTTAGAGCAGTGGTTCCCAGCCTTTCTGGCACCAGGGACTGGCACTCCTATAAGAATCTAATGCCAGATGATCTGAGGTGGAGCTGAGGCAGTGATGCTAGTGCTGGGGAGCGGCTGCAAATACAGATGAAGCTTCGCTTGCCGCTCACCTGCTGTGCGGCTGGTTCCTAACAGGCCACAGAAGGTACCGGTTGGGTGACTTCAGGGTTGGGACCCCTGCCTTTGAAGAAATGTTGAGCATTCAAGCTTCTAAAATAGAATACAGTTGACCCTTAAAGAGCATGAGTTTGAACTGTGCAGGTTACCGTCTAAGTGAATTTTTTTTTTTCCAGTAAATACAGTTGGCCCTTCCTATCTACAGGTTTCACATCTGCAGATTCAACCAACTGCAGATGAAAACAGTATTTTCGCATTCCCAGGTGCAGATTCCCCACCACGGAAAATACTGTTTCAACCTGAGATCAGTTCAGTCTGCGGATTCAAAGGGCCAACTATAGAGTCAAAAGTAATACGTGGATTTTGGACTGTGCGAGGTTAAAGGGGCACTGTGATAGCAAATGGTTATCTGTGAGGTGTCCACAGTGAGACCAGGCCTGCCCTCAAGAAGTTCCCAGGACCTTCATCTCTCCTTAACTCAATTCTAAATCGGACTAGGAGAAGAGGAATAAGAGGTCAAAGACTGCAAAGAGTCTTAAGACAATTTTCGTGCACGATTTTATTGTAAAGGTGCACTTTTAATGTACTTTATTTCAAGTATCTTTAAGAGAAATACAACAACCCCGAAGGACAAAAGCTGACTAATTCACAAGACAGTCTGGGGCTGGGGTGGGGTGAGTCTTGAAAGAAGATAAAGGAGTGGGAATGAGGAGCTTAGGGAAGGGTATTCTTGGAGAAGGAGAAGGGAGGTGACTTTATTTTTCAAATGTGGCCAGAACCATGTCCTCAGGTATTCTCAGGCAATGTAAGGCAACCCTGGGGTGCCAGTAAGCTAGCACAGAGCGGTAGTAACAACGGCCATGAACTATGCAACTATTTACTAGGAGCCGCTTATCTATGTCTCTTATTTAGTTCTTAGGCAGGCCCTACTGGGAGGTGATATTCTCCCTTCCTGGGAGAAAATACTTTTACCAGCATCCAAGACTTAGCAAAGGCACAGTTAGTATCAAACCCCATTTTCTCAGTAGAATTCCTTCTGCTTTTTTTTCCAAGGCCTTCCTCCCAGGCCATGGCTGGTGATACTTACCGACTGCCACCAGGGGTCACACTAGCCAATTTGGATCAATTAGTAAGCGCAGCTGGATCTAAAGGTAATTAATTATATAACTATGGCCTGTCCAAGTTTAGTTCTACTAAACTTGCAACTTGAAACTGAGGCATTATAAAGGATTACTGGGAAAATAACAATACTTTTGAAGAGAGCTCCCCTCCTCCCCCCTTTTTTTCTGGCTTAAACAGGAATAAAGGAAGATAAAAGAGCATGAATCCGCCCCAATAGGCAGCACGACGAGAAGCTTTTATCCTCTGTGTCTGGCAGTTGGCCAAAAAAATGATCCACTCAGCTTTCCTAGTGAGGACAGGAGGGTGGGTGGCAAGGTAACAGTGTTTTAAAAACAGTGTGAATATAGTTTGAGCCTTAAGACAAAACTGTTGACAATAGTTGGTGCTGTTTTGTTCTCTATCAAATTGTTTACTCTTGATTGTACACAGTAACTTTTCTGTGGTTTTGATCCACAGAATTTCTTCTTCCCAAATGTCAAAGCTCAGGCTGGAATTCTTACACAGTTTTCAGAGAACAAAGTAGAGAAAGCGAGCAGATCTCAAGCAACATTTTCTACAAGACAATTACATTTTAACATGTACAATCGACAATATAGTCACACTGCATGAACGTGTTTTTCTGCAAATGTTTATTGGGAAAGATTTTTAAGAAAGTTCAAGTGGCTATATCTGTGGCAGTTTCTTTAGATGAAAAAGGTGCTAATAGTCACTATGGAAACCAAGATGCAGGCAACAAGGAGCAAAATCAGACCTATACGACGGTATTTCGAATGCTTCTCTTGTTCCTCTTCCTTTTTCAGTAAGGTATCAAAACCTGGCGTGTACATGTCTCCCAACCAAAACCGTAGGTCATTGGGATTTTCCTAAAAAGAAATTACATGGAGAATAGGATCAGTCAGTGATCAATCAATGTCACGGACTAACCAAGACTGCAAAAGAAGATTCTGCCAGAAGTACTGAAGGTCCATATTCATAATCACCATGACCTGGGTGAGGTATAAGTGTCCTGGTTCAAATACGAGAGAGCTAGGCTTCCCTGAATGGCACAAACATGCAGGTATAGCCTCTTGGCTGACTAGGATTCCTTGCAGCCCAATCAGCAAGTCTGTGTGAGAATTCATGAGGAGGCCTGCATGATTTATTGACAATATTGCTCACCTTGGAGGGTCAGAAACACCAGAGTGTTTCTGCCACGTTTTTGTCTCTTACATCTCATAAATAGAGTGTGTCAATCAAGTTAGTGAGTTGAAATAAAATTTAAATTCCTTACTTTAGATGAGCCTTAGAAGTTTGATTTTTTTCAGCATGGTAAGGAGAAACATATCTGGTGAGTTTTTCAGTAAATCCAGAAGCTGACTTCTATGGAGGAGGTTAGTGAGTAAAAGTCAAGGGTCCCTTCCATGCTTCTCAGCTGCTGGTTCCCCTTGTGGAGGGTGACAGCATGTCCAGTGTGCAGAGACTTTGGCACTGTCTGATCTCCTGAAAAAAGGACCCTATGTACCCCTTCCTACATCAGCCCCTGTTCCCTCCCACGCCTCTACTTCTTCCACTGGCCTCATCTTCCTTGCAGCCCTGCAGAACTGTCTTCAACTGCCTATGTTCAATAAATTACCTGCAAGCTACTGTTCGTACATATAAAAAATGTTTTCTTATACTATCTCCTGCTATGTTTTAGTGCTAAAGATTCAGTGTCCACGCTTGGCATCTAATAAACATACAACAAATTTACAGTGAATGCGGAATCTCTCCTTTCACAAACTCACTTCAGGCATCGTTATTTCTCATCTGGATTATTACAACAGCTTACAGCTGTTCTGCCCACCCTGCTCTTAACTCTCTAGCCTCAGTGAAGTCAGCCAGTTTCCATGGCCAGCCTCAGGGGACACTGAACTAGCTTCAGACTTACCAATGCACAGCTGAGACAGCCATGTACATGCCTGTAGGGAGCTGGGTGGATTCTGGTCACAACAATATAATTCTTCCATCACATTGTACTAATTTCAATGTCTTCCTTTTTAGAAAAGCTAAAATACTAGAGTAAAAATTGGATGACCTGCGCAGAGGGAGAGATGATTTAAAAATCCTTGACTACTTTACTCTCAACCTTCACTTTGTGTCACCAGAGGCCTGCATGTTGCCTGCAAGTTTAATTCTGTAATAGAGACCGCCTTCTCATCCACCCTGCTCAGAGCCTGCTTGGTAACTAAATAGGGAGCTTCTTTTCTGCTTTCTTGTTTATAAACTCTTAGCAATTTCAAAAAATGAGAGCAGTTGAAAGAACTTTGAACTTTTACAGCCCATTAAGTGGTGAAAAGTTTTCAGAAGATAAGTTAGGGGCTCCACCCGCTAATTATGAGCTATAGATAGGGATGGCGACGAAAGAAGTTGAATTAATGAGGTATAGGAAGAAATTATCATGAAAACACACATCTGACTTCCAGAACATCCTTCAAGAGAAGTTGGTACTGAAGAATAGCATCGTGAGGTCTGTCAATAGGCCTGTGACCCAAGGGACCACTGCTTTGGGGTGAATGAACTGCATGCAGAGGATGAGGGGAGAGAGCACACCTGGTTTCAGTGAAGCAATATATCCAATATGGTCACGTTTGATCTTCCTAAGCATAATTCATGGAATTATCCAACAGCAAAACATTATTCCTCTTTGCCAATAATGTTCAATAGCCTTAGCCTTACATACGAACATTTTCTTTTAGTGTACTTTTTCACTTTATTTTGCCCACTATTCTATGACTTCAACTGTAGCTCTGACAAAAGCCGACTGTTTATTATTCTGACAAACTCTCTCACTTCCTCATATTTATAGCTTTTCTCTTGATCCTCCTGAGAGAAGAATCTCCCCACTTGTACAAACCATCTCTGTCTTTCAGAATTCTACACATTCTTCAAGCCCAGCATGAGCTAACTTTTTTTTTTTAAATAATCCAATGTGATCTTGTCCTTCTCTGAATCCGCACATCACTCTCTACCGCCATTGCCATCACCGTGCTCTTCCTACAGCTTGTCACTTCCTGTCTTGTTCTATAGCTTTCATTTGCTACTTTGCTCAGTTAGATGAACTTTTTGAGGACAGGGACAGTAACAGTCATCTTTATAGTCCCCTTGTAAACAAAGAGGAAGGAAGGGGCTCTAGGATATAGTCAAGAAATGTTTGTGAAATAAATCAAAACATTTTGCCCGCTTTGTAGAAGGCAACTTCTTAGAGGTCCTGAGCTTCAGACTCCTGATCAAAAAAAAAAAACATGGTTATTGTTGCTATGGGGGAGCGTCTGGTATGGAAACTTTTCTGGAAAAGAGGCTGCATTAAGGAAATACATTAAATATGCTAGTAGGTTAAGAACCTTCAAAGACACTGGACAAGTTATTTCAAGTAGTGCAAAAAATTTGAGATTTTTAAAAGTGTAAGATTTTAAGGGGACATAATGCTGTCCTCTACAAAAGAAAAATAGCTTGAGGTGCTTAAGGTAGGGGGCTAAGAAGAGATACACATTGTTTAATGAAGGGTACTTGGAATGCCAGGGCTTCCTGGCTCTAGGGCAGCAGAGACTGAGCAGGAATCCAGGGCACTCAGAAAACAGAGGGCCACTCTCCCTGCTTTTCAGGTATTTCTAGATCTTCTATGTGATGGGTGACACCAGGAGGAAAAAAAGAAAAAAAACTTAAGTCGGGTTTAAGCTGGGTGAATGAGTTCATTGCATACTTTTCCTGTGTTGAAATGCTTTTGTTTTGTTTTGTTACTGAGACACAGGAAAGAGTCCAAAATGTAAATCTGCAATCTTAAATCATTGAGTGGGCTTGAAATAAAATGATCTTTGATGAGAACTGCCTTGCACAGTGCTGAAGACAACATTTAATAAATATTGTTGAATAAATGTAGATTAAGGGATTCCTAAGTATTCATGAACATAAATGATCACAAACTAGGGGAAAACATACATAACCTGGCAAATTAATTTTCAGAAAAAGGTTTACCTTCCTGGTAAACCTTTCTTCTGTGCCATCATTTTTTCTTCTGTACACTGCACTGATGGCAGTAATTGCTGAAATTGTAAAACTCAAAACGAATTAAAAAATACAAATAATGATGGGGAATAATAAAGGGAAACCACAGGACAAAATGACCTGAAACCTGGAGATGTGGCACCTGGGGAAGAGTAACCTCAATATCCATGTCTTTCAGGATTATTTAACTGATCTCCCTCATCAATTGAAGGAGCTGGTTCTTTGCCTCGAGTACCTTCAGATGCCCAGAAAGGTTTGTGTGCAGGGAGCGCCTGTCATATTCCTCGATGGTCCACGAAGGATTCTTCTTTCTTTCTTCCATAGCTTCCTTCAAACTTATGTCACCATATAGTGGGTTATTCCTCAGAACTGACGACAGGGGCGGTGGGGGGCTCTCTGCAGAGATGGTGCCCTCTGCACTGGACCCCCTCATTCGTTGAGCAGTCAAATTCTTTTTTTCTCTCTGTTAGGAGGCAGAGACAGGGCTCCTCTTACTAAGGGGTCACTGATGGCAGAGAACATCATGTGAAATAACCGTGCCTGAAAATTTGTTGATTCTGCCTAGAAACCCATGAGATCAGGACAATGAATGAGGAAAGGAATCTAGAATCCAGTTCGACCTAGAATCCTATCATTAATCGAATTCTTTCTTTCCTGTGATCTTGTTCAGCTTCAGTAATCATGCATTAAAACGCTATTTTATAACTACAAAGAAAGAATACTGTTTTATTAATTCAAAAGTCAAAGTCTGAACAAAGCCATTTTTACCAGCTCACTTGCACTGAAATTTAATGATGTTTTACTTCTTTCTCTTTGCGCATTCCATGACTGATAAGAATAACATTTAACATTGCTGTATGAATCCAGTGAAGTCAAGATTAAAAGGCATTTTATAGACAGGCCTCTTGGGACTCTTATTTCAGATAGCTTGGAGAACTGTATTAACTTAGCATCCTACTCCTATATATGCCTACAGATCGGCTGGCTGTTAGATGGCTCTCAGATTTTTAAAAACTTTTTATTGAAGCATAATATACATGTAGAAACGTGCGCATATCAGAAATGTATAGCTCAATAAATTTTCATAAACCAAATCAACCTAAGATTCTACCAAGAAACGGACTATCACCAGCACACCTCATGCTCCCTTCCGGTCACTATCCCCTCCCCCCCAAGGATGACCAGGTCCCCCAATTTAACAGCATAGTCCTGTTTGGACTCATTTTGTATTTTATGCAAATGGGATTATATTATGTGTGCTTTTCAGTGTCTAGTTTGACCTCAGATTTTTTACTTCACTTTTTTTTTCTATGACTACAAAACTATCATGAAAGTAGAAAATTTTTATATTAAAATTTGTTCACTGGCCAATAAAATTGAGAAGAAACAAAAGCTTATAGAGTAGTGCCTCATTTATCATGGGGTATCAATTCCACATAAGTTAATTTTAAAAAACCTTAGGTTTAATCCTTAAAAACTGGTGACAAATTTCATTAATTTATAGCAATTTTCCAATAAATGTGTTTCAAATATTTCAGCCTTCCTAAATGGAGAAAGTTAGTATTCCTCTAAGTCATATTTATGATCATTAATACATTGATTCCCTCAGCATCTATTGGGGTATGTATGTAGGTCACATTAAATATGCATTTATATAAGCTAAGTTGTAGATTAATATTACATATAGTTTCCTTCTGAAATGGCTGGTAGTCTCAATCATCTATATAAAACCATTCACATTCTCTTTGGCCTTAGGTTTCCCTGATTTTCTTATTCCATACATTTTTTACATAATTGGAAATCAACTTGGAGATCTTCCCTGATTTTAGGTTATTGGTCTGCTCAATATCAATTTATATTCTATAATACTGAAGCTTACAATAAAATAAATTGTCTTGACTTAGCATTTTTCTTTAAGATGGATGACCTCATAAAAATGTTTCTGAATTGAGGAAAAACAATTTGATATGAAATTTAGATCGTTTCAGATTAGCATAACTCTGACTCAAGTCTTTTTCTTTAAGGCTAGACATCTTTGATCATCTTGGAAGAGGGATAATTCTTCTGACATTGATAAATTAGCTTTGTCAGGTTTTTTGCCTGCTACACTATTCCTTGAGCTTCTTAAATAAGGAAGATCTATAAATAAAAAATGGTTTCGGGGGTCAAGAAAAAATAATGTACTATATAACAATGTAGAAGGACCTTGAAAAACTAATATACAAATGATAGCAAAATAATCAGAGCTACATTCTAAAAAGAACATTCAAGCCCTTAATTCTAAATCCCATTCTTGAAAATCAGAGGTTTCTCCTAAAACACTTATTTTTGCATTGCAGGACAATTTCATGCCTGAAAGACATGTGAATAGAAAATTAATAGAATAACTTTATTAAGAATTTGATGGCTGGATAAAAATACTAATTATGGTTGAAATTCATTTTTATTTTGATAAATATCTTCAAGTAACTTGAGGAAAAAAGCATATATTTGATTCCAATCCTCGTCTACATTTTAGATATTATATTTAGCAAAAGAAACTCAACAGTAATTCCATTATTTTAGTTATATGGACTCTAAGATAATTTTTATTTTAAATATTTATATAAGGAAAGTAATACTTTAAAGGTTACCTAGACTTTTTGGCATTAACCATTACTTAACCCATTTATTCTTTATATGCTTTAATTATTACTTATACCATTTATATATAAGGAAATTATCATTTAATAAAAAGAGTGAAATAGAAGACATATTCAGACAAACAAAAACTGAGAGTTCACATTTAATAAACTAGTAAAGAAAGAATCTCTAAAAAAATGTAGTTCAGGCAGAAGAAAATTGATACTGGAAGAAAAGATTAAGATGCAAAAAAAAAAGAAAAAAAAAAGAATGCCGAGCAAGAAAAAAAAAAACAATAAATATGTGTATAAATCTAAGCAAGCATTAATTTCATGGTAAAATAAAAATAATAATCACTAATTTGTGAATTTTAAAATAAGAGACAACTAAAACACTGAACAGTAATAATTTAACAAATACTTTTTGATGAGGACACTTTAAGAAATAATTTCATAGAGAGGATATATTACTAAAAAGTAGAGGAATTATTGGTTAATTGGAAGAGGGATAATTCTTCCAATTATTGCTTAGTTGCAAATATTCCACTTACTGCTTAATTCAGTAGAACAGTAGGAAAAAAATAAGAGAACATTGAAAACAAGACAAGAAAAATGAAACAAAATATATGGGGGGAGGAAACCTCAGGAAAATAGAAAAATTTTAGAAATACTCACATTAAATGTAAATAGACTAAATCCTCTTTTTACATGACAGAGATTAAACATTAAATTCAATTATATAATGTTTATAAAAGAAATGCCTAAAATTAAAGGACTCAGAAAGAATGAATAAATGAATGTAAAAAAATATAACAGGCAAATATAAACAAATGAAGTCTGGGTGTTGTAGAGACTGGTTAAATGTTTACCAGTTTTTTCTCTTCTTGAGTACATAGGGTAACTGTCTTTCCTAGTCTGTCTCAAATTTAAACTGGGACTTGCTCTTTTCTAATTGATACATGGACAAAAGTAACAGAGATCACTTACAAATGTGACCTTTGAGATCTCCCATAATATTTTTGGCTTCCTTTCCTTCTGCTGTGTCACTGTAACAAGAGTTCCAAGATGGAAGAGATACAAGAATAAAGAACAGGAAGCCCTGGTTACTGCTTGGAAAAGAGCTGGCTCAAAACACATCTGCCATTCCTCAGACTTTTCATAAGCAAGAATTTTTTTCTTTATAGTTATTGATATTCTGTGGGGTATTTGTTATCATAGTTTAGCCTAGCCTTTCCTCTCTAAAGCAGGAAGCAGTATATTGAAATTCTATAAATGTGTGGCATTGGCTAAGCAGCACTCAAGAAGTGGAAAGGGATAATGTGACATTATCCCTTTCGGAATGAAGCGGAATGATGGCTATTCACATCATACAATGAAACATATTTGGTTTAAGTATTATCTGTGGCCTTTAGAATCTAATCACCTGTTGCTCTAGGAGAAATATTTGTAAATTATCAGAGCATTTGTGTACATATAATGATATTACAAGAAGCAGAGCATTGGAGTAATATAAGAAAGAGGTGAGATTAGAGAAAGAACTGGACCATGTGCAAAAAGAAAAAAAAGAATAAAGACAGTCTAGAAACGTGGTGCCTTCTATCGCTGAAAATCTATTTATAGACCCCAAATACTAAGATACAGATTTTTTTTTTTTTTAAAGCATCGAGCCAACAAATTCTATTGAAATTTCTCAGCTAAATGAAGTAACTCAGGGTAAAGATCATATGAAGTGTGTGGGTTCACAACTATTATTCCTGACAGCTTTCAGGTGATTGTCATTGAGTCAACAGATAAGGCAGAAGGCAGAAAAGCAAGGCATGAAAGCATACTTAAGAGTTATGCATTCAAAGAACTTTAGATATGCTTATTGACATAGAGAATTGACTTCAAGTATATAGATAAGATTACATTAATACATAGCTTACTAATTTTTGCAAGATATGTATTACCAAAGGAACTTAACACTCAAAAGCTATCGATTGTTTGAAATTAAAAAACAAAACTACAACCACCCCAGGCCTCCAAATATCCATGAGTAAGCTTTGAAGCCTACACTTCCTTGAAGGACAGCCCACTTCTGACATGGCAAAAGACTACGATGAACAGAGTGATGTTTCCCAGAGGGTGGAACCAGGGACTCCAGAGGACAGTGCAACAGAAGGTCTCCGAAAAAGCAGAATCGTGGTCTAATCAAGCTTCTCCACCTTCCAAGAAGGAGCCCACAACACACTATTCCCAGGGGGATCTCAGAATTACTTTGGAATAGCGACTGCTGTGTCTTTCATTTTTCCCATTCAGAAAGGAAGAATTATATACATAATAATAATGTGTGCATGTGTATACATTAAACAGAATGATAGCCTGTGTCAGAGTGGAGAAGCCTGGCTGGGTATTCACCGAATCCATATCTTTTTCATGGGCATACAACATTCAAGTGAGTAAAGGTGATTAGGAAATAAACCCATTAAAGGACCTCGTCTAGAAGTCAAGGAAAGAACAGCCTCTTACCCTTGGCCTTTCGCTCCGGCTCACAGGTTTAGTATGGAATGTTCCTGGGTTCTGAAACAGATGTGATAGCAGCCAGGAAAAGATATAACAAAGAGATTAGTCAGAAAAGATTCTGAAGTCTAACTGCTAACCAGAAAAAAAAAAAAAAAAAAAAGGCCCACCACGATATCTGAAAAACATTTTATCAGTTAAATAAAATTTTAAAAATCAGCTTTTTCCTTTCATTACCTCATTTTATAAAGGGATTGGCAGAAATATTTGGCATACAATTCCAAGGGCCTTCATCAGGTACATGCCCCAAATAGTTTTAACAACCAGAAACATTAGATTGTGGAGAAAGGTGGCTCAGCGCTGAGATGAAATTTACTGTGAAGCTTCTTTATTTCTCTAGTGAAAGAATCTAAGGAGGAGTATAAATTTAGTGGAATCAAGAAATATTTGCTCTTACTCTCTCTCTGCAAATATGGGTGACCTGTGTGTGTGTGCACAGAAGGAAGCTGACAGCGCCCAGGGCAGGAGGCACAGCTGAGGACAGCAGTGCCTACTTTTCTCTATGTGCCATATTGCTTTAGTGCATGTAAAAATGGCATAGAGAATTTCCTCTGAAAGTAAGCTGTGAATTTTGAAATAGCTTAAATATAAATCATGGCTATAAATATGATCTGTATATTTAAGAAATCAACTTCATCTTTGGGATCTAGGGGATTTTTGTTTTAACTACTGAGTTAGCGCCAATTTTGAAGGCCATGTTTATAGGTTAAGTCCTTTGACATACTATGAGGTAGTCTGAGTCTCAAACACCATGCATCTGAGTGATGTGGGACCAAAGGAGAAGTTAACACAACTCTGAAGTCTGTGTGGATTTCAAGTGAATATAAAAGCTACTGTTTGAATTAGCCACATAGCTTGACAGAGGTACTGAGTACATCCTCCAACACCACCATGTACACACACACACCCTTCCATCTACAGTATAAATTTAAAAATGCAAGTTATGATGTCTGCTGTTTTCCAAATTCTAATGAAAGGATAACTTCAACACATTTTGGAATATTGGCAAATGGTTAATAATAATACTACACAATTCTTGTACTTTTATAGGAAACTCCTTTTCTCAATTATTTTTACATCATTTTATTTGCTCTCACTTTTAAGGAAATATGTAAAATGAATATCATCTTAATTTTGCAACTGGAAATACTGAGGCATGGACTGAATAAGAGCCATAATAGATGATTCAAACTGTCTTACCCTGGATCTGACACAGAAACCAAGTTTCTGACCTCTTTATTCAATGTTCTTCCCATTTGCTTAATGTCTTCCAACAGAGCGAGGGATGCAAGTTAAGATTTATTTGACAGCTGCCATGTTATATATCCCAATAATACAGTACATACAGTGTATTCAGTGCCTTCTTCCAGGCATCATTATAACTACTTAAAACTTTCATATGTCCACTTCTTTTAGATTTATTTTTTATCCAATGAATACATCACTCATATTTCCAGATCCAGATGAGAGAAGAATTACTTATTGACACATTACAATCTGAAGTAGTGAATATAATTATTGTTACTCATAAAATATGCCACACTTACCCAACTATCTGATTTTGTAATTGATCTAGTCCCCCTTCCATGTGTCATTTCAATAGTAAATTGGTCTTTATTCAGTCATTTAATGTCTCTTTTTAGGGTAAAAGGATAATGAAGTCAAGTTTATCTGCAGTTTACGATTACCAATAACCTATTCAATGACATATGAAGCAGATTTTTACCTCCTTGGCTTTTTTCTCAAATAACTATTTCCACCCTTTAGAGCTTGTCAGAAAAAGATATCCTTTAAAAATTTGCATTTTATTCAGGTTTAGGAACAACATTCGACAGAGCTTGAAACTGTGAAGTTCCACATGAAGGAAATAGGTCAACTCTAGTACCAAACAAAAGATGTTAGATCAACGTGTTCCAGCCTCAAAGGCATTTATTGGATGTTTTCTTAGACTAAACTTCATAGCATAGGATGGCCAAGGTTTTCTGAACTGATTTTTGAATCATTTTATTCCACGATATAAACAGTAAAGATGAAAAGGGAAGAATTACATTGCACTAGTTTAAAACTAAACAAAACACAAAAACAGCCACCGAAAAGGTACATATGGATGGGCAGAAGGGTTTTGAGGGTTACACATGGGAAAGATGCAAAATTTTCAAAAAGTCAGTTGTCATAATAGGCTGCCTTACCATGGAGATAAATTAAAACCCTTATAGGTGGAGGAGACACTTACATAATCATTTGAGTGTACTTGATTTTGAATGACCTCATGATAAAGGTCCCGAGGAGCCCACAAAATGCACCACAAAGGAGTCACTTTACACAAAGACTCATGAGTAGCAACTGTTTCTTAAAAGAAAAATTTCTGTTCAGGGAATTTGAACCACTCCAAAGAATTTAATGACTTGCAGGGGCTTGTAGGTCAGTCACATCTGTTCTGAAATGAAATGCTTCTTCCTGTTTCTAAATGCACTAACCCTTAACCCCATTAGCCCTCACATCTTAAAACAAAGATTATTCCTGTTTCATGAGCAATGCAACAGTCGGGGCCTTTATGTGTATTCCAGCACATGGAACTCATCACAGTTTTATTCTTCTCTTCTGGTCAGCAAAAAGAGGGAAGATGCAAAAGAAGAAATAAAGCAAGAAATAAAGTCTGCATTTGGGTCTGAAGGTTGGATTGGAATGTCCTGTCCACATGGACATGTGTGGAAAATACGAGAATCTAAAATAATAACCAGCACCTTTCCAAGGTGGAGAGTTTCCTCTGTATTCTTTCCCTCCACCATTAAGTTTCCATTTTTCTGCTGAGTCTTCTCTGTAAGAAATGAAAGGGAGCCAGTCTAAATGAGCTGAGCCCCTGACTAACCTTCTGATGCTTCGGGCTTAGAATACACCAAAAGCTAAAAGAAGGTTTCACCCTGGACCCTTATTAGCCAATGTAACAATTGGTTTGGAAAATTCTAAAGGAAAGGAGTAAAATGAGGCCTAGGCAAACTCGAAAATGAGGATGCGCTGAGAAGCTAGTGCTTGGAGGGAAATACACGGGGCGGGGGGCGGCGAGGAGAATTCACATATCTTATAGTGTGATCAGAGAAAGTCTCCTTATGTTAAGGAAGAGCGAAAGACCCTTTCTCTAGGGCAAGAGTGAGCAGCTCCCTTGTTCTATGTGGTTCCCTGTAGCCTTCCTTTTGTGCAAATGATGAAACGGCAGATAGCGAGGAAAACAGGGGCCCCCGCCCCATTTTTACGTGCTCCCAGGTCTCACCTGTGAATAGACGACGTTTTGCCAGCATTGTGCCGCAGGGTAGCTGCCACCCGGAAACCGTGCCAGGCTGGCCTGAAGAAGGGCCGAGCTCCTCATTAAGGACTTCACATCAAGCTGCAGGAATTTGTCAGGATGGTTGTTATTTGGCAAAACAGAGAGATCCATGTCTCCCTTTGTCTACAGTGGGCAACAAAGGCAAGTGAGGCTGCCCCATCAGACTCGTCCATTATTCATGAGCCCGAGGATGCTCCAACTGGCATGAGACCAGATCCCTCTGCTGTACTCAGATGCCACTCTCGAAATGACACATCAACACAAAGGAACAAAGCAGCTCCCCCACCTTCTCTTTACACCACACACACACACACACACACACACACACACACACACACACACACACACACACATTTAGGGTGCTTGAATGCAAAAATGGGGCTACACTTTAGGAAAGAGGAACTATTCTTTGGATAAAAGCTGCCAGAATTTCAGTGTCACCATCCCTAATTTGGAGCACATGAAATAGTCACCTATAGAAAGACTTTTTTTCTCTCTGAACACTACTGAGCACACACAGCTGACTTGGCCTTGCCTGCGCAGCCTCACATGTGATATGCAGGATTTTGTTTCCTCTCCTGTTTTGACTCCCAGAGTCTCAGGCTCATGTGAAACCTGACTCCGCTTAGGTTGTCAGCTTCGTTCTGAGGAGGGAAATGTCAAGAATTTGCTTTCTAGTTTGCTATAGTAATTTAGTGTCCCGACCTACTGCCTTGACCCATTCACTATCCGAGGTCCCTTTGATTCTCTTCCTAGCTGTATAAAGCCCTCCGATGTGTTTTGTTGTTCATACAGGACATTTGGAACCAAAAAGGAACATGGCTGCTGGGATGGGTGACGTGCTGTCCTAAGTGAACCCATCTGCTGTTCGGGGAGCTGAGGCGAAAGTGAGGCTCTGGACGGTGTATCAAGGCAGGAAGTGACGATGACTTTAATGGAGATAAGCTCTCTCATTTGAAGCCATTATGCCTTAGGCAACCCATACTTCTCACTGGGATAGTCTGGATTTTCATCCAGAGAAGGAGGCAAAGCTACATCCCACTTGTGAGAAGGCAAAGGATAGACACATCAGCAGTTTCTAACTGACCTAAGTTGTTTGTTATGTTTGCACCTCTGTAAACCCATCTGACTCAGCAGGAAGGCTTCTCTTCCAGGGGTAATGAGGTTACATGTGGAATGTATCAGCACCAGATTTCAGAACAGTGCCATACAGCTTACAAGAATTGCAGCCAGGATGTTCTTGAATCAAGCAAGACACTGGAGAGTACTTATCTTCTTTATAGCAATAAGCATGAGGGTGTTAAAAAAAATTGTCTGATTGACTTTAAAACTGGATTAAAGAATCAACATTTTCTATAAGGATTTTTTGGATCCACACTCTATCACTGTCTTACGATATTTGAAGTACATTTGGGTGGTTTTATTAACACATTTGCTGGAGAAAGTAAGAGGTACTTTATAATGACAGTTAATAACAAAACAGTTAAATCACAAGTATTTCAAGAATCAAGTGTATTATGTGCATGTGCATTTGCTTGGTATTTTCTGGATTTTTCTGGCTGCTGCCAGAAAACATCTAATGAACAAATATTTCTCAGGCTGTTTGCTTTTCCTAAAAGATTCTTTGGGGAATAACAAACATCTTCAAGAAGAACCTTACTTCTCTTTGGCTCTTTTCTATTGGCAAGTGAAGACACAGAACTTAGATCCAAATATATTGATTAGGCCAGGCCTTTTCCCTAGCCAAAGTATGAAGTAGGTGAAATGACCCTTCAGTTTTCCTTAGGAGTCCTTCCTTTAGATTCCTCCGCCATGCTCTAGATGCCCAGAGGATTGTATTTTGTCTCTTTTCATTTACAAGTCAAATTTAGCCTCAGACTCATCTTCTCCCACCATCCTCTGTCTAATCCTTACTCCCAAACCATCAATTCTCATTCCTCACGACTATCTTTGTAGGTAGCCAACATAACTGACAATCAGGGAAATCAAGCTTTCTCCTCCCTCCCCTGCGTCGGGCCATACACCACCCCAACCCGCCCTCCATCCACCCTCACCAAACTTGTACCTCTGCTTATGCCGGTCTTTCTGCTGGAAGACGTTTCTTCCCAACTCAGGCTGCTGACCGCCTCTTGGTCATCCTCATGGGCCACTGCTAGTACCTAGGATTTTTCATAAAACCTTCACATATTTTCCTTAGTACAAATGAATTTTCTCTCCTTTGAAATCTTAGATTGATTTGTTTATACTCTCATCGCACTGTCTTTCGTTTATGCATTTCATACTTTTCTGAGTCCCTGCACTAGATGATACGTTATAAAGAACGGCGCTGTGGGATGCTTCCTTCCCCACATGAGTCATCTCTATGGACCCACAGAAAGCTTTTTGCTCAATAACGACGGTTGTTGTCTCTTCCAGAGCCCTAAGAAGGGCCCTACTCTGGTCAGAAATTGATAATCCATTAAATTAGATTTTAAAAAGTGGCTTAGTGCTCTGTTTTCCAGTCAACTGTGCTCAATGAAAAAGGAATCGACTGCCAAATATGTTTGTAACGTACTCTATATCATCTTCTAGTATTTTCCAATGCATGGACTCACACCGAAGACTCTGAGAGTTCTGCTTTAACTCTAGCATTTTCCAAATTTACTAGATCACATAAAACCTATTTCATTGTTTCCCTTTTAACTCTTCAAATATTTACCTGAGAGTAATGAGATAAATATTGACTTAGGGTTTCTATTTCTTTCCTGTCATTAATCCGTCCTTCTATAGTGACAAAGGGTATCAGTAAATATAGATAAAGAGCTATATTGCAGGGACAATCAGGTGGAAATGTGGAAATCTAGAACTTCTTAATCCTTACTATTCAGGTAATCATTTGCTTTCTTTCTTTACAGCAATTTTTTAATAAAAGTATCATTTTCCCCTTGGATTTGGACTCAGAATTGTTTTTTGAACTATGAGAATTGTAAAAATAGAATTAAATATGGTTCACTAGGCAAAACTGACTAATGTTAATTAATTTTCCTTTCTCTTCTTTCTTCTCAGCCTGCCTCCCTTCCTTCCTTCCTTCCTTCCTCCTCCCTCCCCTTCCTTCCTTCCTTCCTTCCTTCCTTCCTTCCTTCCTTCCTTCCTTCCTTCCTCTCAGTCTATCTGTCTCTCTCTCACTTTCTCCATTTCTCTTCTTTCTTTTTCTTCCTCTAAATTGCACCAATAACCTACTAAAATATCTGAAAGTATTTCCAGCTAAAAAAATTTCACAATGTCCAGGTGAGCAGTTGGGATTCATCAAATTACTGAGAGAATTTCAAATTTAGTTGGATAGTTTTGATGACAAAGAAAGCTTGAGATGAAGATATAAATCCTGGTGCATCTATTATAAAAAATTTTCAAAATTGGTAAACAGGGGAAGCAATCAGGGTAACTAAGTGCACAGAATTTAAAGTCCTAGTGGATTTATTACATCCAAATAAATTGTGTGCTTGGGCAAGTTACTGAAACCTTCTGAGCCTCGGTTTGCTCAGCTATAATATGAAGATATTAACAGTATCTTACAAGGTTGCTGTGAGATTTAATAGGTATAGTGGTTGACTTTGATACAAAGCAAACTAAAAAAAATTAAAGTCATAGTAGCCATCTAAAGCTAAAAAGCAAACTATATTTCCCCGAATTCCCTTCTCTGTGTGATTCTGGATTGACTTGGCCAAAAGAGAACCCTGCATGAGATTTGAAAGGCAAAACGGAAGCAACATCCATTAATCTGAAAGCCTTCTTGCAGTCAGATGCAGTGACAGACAGAGGCATAGGTGCCTGGCAGGTTCCAGGTTGCCTTTGTTCTCTTGCGCTCCATGCCCATTTCTTCTTTCCAACTGTTGGTCCTGTTGACCAACAGCAAACTCAGATCCACTACCAGATGTGGACCTACAGAGGAGGAAGCTATACAGAAGCAACAGCATCCCATAGGCATCTTAACAAATTAAGCTTTCACAGTCATACTTGCCTGGAGGTGCCTGGTGGCTTAAATTGGTTGGTGACCCTCTCCGATCCTCCAACTCCCATTATGGACCTTCCCCAGCTCCTCCTCTAGTGTGTGAATTCAAATCTGTGATCCCACAAGACTCCAATGCTCTTCTGCTGATGGAACCATGACAATTGCTGGTACAAGAACAGAATTTTAAAACTGGAATCTGGAATTAGTTCTCTGATCTGACTAGACTTAAAAGGCATTACTGACTCTGTTTCCAGTAGTAAGTGGGACCATGGTCGTCCACGGCATACAGTCGCAAAATAGTTATTTAAATTCTCACCTATAGTAAGCAAGGCTCTGAGTTACCAAGTGCCTGCTGCATTAGGACTTTTTCATAGAAACAAAGAGAATCATGTCTATGAGGTTGATTCATTGCTTCTAAAAAGGCTGGGGAGCTTAGAGAAAGAGAATAAAGTCACAGCTCGAGGTCTAAGTTGGGAGCCAGAAAACTTGCATGACTATCTTAAAAATAAAACCTTTTTAACTCAACTGCTGATGTTCCACTATCTGTCATGTCCTCTAATTCTACATCCAGATTCGAGTCCCAGAAAATTCGAGAGGGCCAGGCAAAATGTGTGACTTGTGAGGTGGTATCATACATGCCAAAGGAATTACAAGATTTCACTAATTCATATTTACTAAAACCCAAAGCATATGTTTCTTCAGAGTGTTATATTAGGGTGGAAGGAATACAATGTCAAATTACCCTAAGGAAATTACTAAGCAGAGATTCTGGATTAATTGTGTTAGTTCTTGTGGCTCAGAGTAATTCTAACAATTTATCTGAAAACCAGGTGCAATGGTGGCCTATACTGAGTAAAGTTTGGAGAGATTGGCTTTAAACGATAGATGGGCTCACCCACCTGTTATACATCCTCAAAGAGTGTCTAGAGGGCATTCCCTTTACCAAGGCTTTGAAAAATACATTGGTGAAGATAGCGTTGGAGTCCTTAAAGAACTCTGTAGTAGCTATCCTCTGAACACCATGAATAACATTGGGAAACGCTGCCATAGAACTGAGCTTCTTAAATTTAACAAGAACATAAAATTCTTTAAGGGCAGGAACCAAATGGCTGCATTTCATTGCCAGAGGCCAGGTGAGCATGGTTCCCATAAGGGGCAGTAGAGTCAAAGGGATAAAGGAAATGGTTTGACCTGCAAAGATTTTTAGTTTGGGCTAATTGATCCTGGAGTCCTAGAACTGAAATAGATGGGCATTCTAGAAAGTCTTACTTCATTGGTATAAGCGTTAAATCTCTAGACTTAGTGGAGAGAAGTCTGATTTGACTCTCCACGGCAGGGAATTACATTTCTTGATCAAGTTCCAAATGAGAGCCGGTTCACAGATCCAGAGCTCCTTGAATGAAGGAGAGGTTACATCTCGTTGAGGAAGGTTCCTGCTACCCTGTCCAAAATTCAGATTGTTAATCTATACTCTAGTCTTTCCTGATGGGAACTGCATCTTGGGGAAAAAGAAATAATCAGACTTTTTGATGATTACTAGATTGCCAGCTCTAAACTAATTCCTGGTGACCCTACATTGCCATTGTGGTCCCATAGTCAGAACAAGAGCTTATGAAAGTCAGACAGTTTAATCAGGCTTTGGCTTAAATCTGTCTCACAGTAGACCCAAGAGCCCCTGGAACTACACCACTGCCATTTTCCTAATTCTGGAAGGTAAACTTGAAATAGATATTCTCAGGAGACTCTGGGTAGTGAACACACAATAGAGGATACAGATGTCATATTATAAAGTTGTACACCCGAAATTTATATAATGTTATTAACCAGCGTTATCCCAATAAATTAATTTTTTTTAAAAAAACCCTAGAAACTGGCAAAACCCCCTCTTCTCCTTGTTGGTTCCATAATCTGCAGAATGAGGGCTTTTACAGCAGTCATGCCAGTGGAAGACATGAAGAAGGCCAGATGATACCTGCACGTTCAGTGGATTGTATGACAGGTGAGGGACCCCAACTTAAGGAATCCGAAACTCATATAATGGGAAATGAGCATGTCTGCCCCTCTGCTCCCAAGAGAGACACTAACTTTATCTTCCAAGGCTGTTCACTATACAAACATCCCTTAGAAGGTATTCCAGAACAAAAGCAGACAGTGTGGAAATATGAAACCTATGAAGAATTGCCTCCCAACAGGAAATTTCACATATTTTATTGAAAAATCTAAGAAATCATGTGAATCATGTACAATATTTTCTCACAAGAAAAATTTAAGCTGGTTTTTTAACGTTTCACAGAATTGCAAAACTTTTTAATTTTTAAAAAGAAAAAACACAATGAAACTACCACAGTATTATCAGCTTTTTGTTTTTCCTCGTTTCTAGGGAAAAGGCTGAAAAATATTTAGTAAATTTTCTCATGATTCGCGAGGCTAAGAACTATACTCTTTTAAAATCTGCTAAAAAGATACAAGGAAATGGATGGATCGATGCTTTCTTTGTTCAAACTATTTTTTAAAAAGCTAAAATCTAATGACAACATGTTAAAATAATACACATTTTTGTAGGATGTTACCATTTCTATAACGGTTTCTCTACACTATATCAACAGTGCAATGGTGATTCAGTGTAAGTCATTACAGTGTTTCATTGTTACAATACTTGTGTTCAAGCACATTTTCATGAACGTGATCAAAGTCTCTATTTTGACTTTTTTCCTTTCCATTATTAAAATAAGATTATAATTACAGTAGAATTTTTTCCTATGGATGTCTCTAAATCTGAACCAAATTCATAATACATTCTCTAAAAACCTGTTCAGTACCACGAGGTTTGTTACGTTTACACATCTCCTGCAGATTACAGAAAATGGGCTAGTTCTGCATCAGGACATCAAAACACAAAAGTGATTTCTCTCCACAGACAGCTAAACTATTACGCTAAATCAGTATACATTCTGTATAACTCAATAGTATTGGTGGGGAGAGAGTAGCACCTTAGAGAGAGCCCTAACTTAAAAATTTTTTTAAAGCCTAATGTTCTTAGTTTTTTTTTCCTTTTTCTTTTTATTCTGGTAACTGGATCCAACTTATTCATATAAAATTACTTATGAAGCCATATAGTATAAATCAAAATGTTTGTATTACCAAAACAAACACCATATTGGAGGTTTGGTAGGCCTCAAAATAAATTAATTTGATTAAATTATATGTAATCTGATAATATTTGGTCTGAAAAACATGCTAGTGTGTGTGTTTATAAATAATGTAACAAAGAGCTATGAGCCAGCCAGCCTGCTAGGGGTCAACTCTTCTGCTGCAGCTTTTGGGCATAGAAGTCCCTGCACGTCTCACAGCAGCGCTGGTACCACCGCATGTCCTGACATAGGTTCTTCTCACGTATCACTCGGCAGTACACAGGCCATTGATCTCCCAGGCACTTGAAAGTCAGAGCAGCTGTGGAGCAGAACAAAGAGAACTCAACACCTGTAGAGACCCCCGTGTCATGAGCAGAGGCAAGGAGCAACCGCGTAAGTGGGGGATTTCGTTCACTCGCTTTGACTGGTTTATATTACCTTCTGGAAGTTAAGAGACAGAGATTCACACACAGAGACTCAAATATACAAACGTGTATACACCCTATAATAAAGGAGTAAAGTGAATGAATAACGTTCTCACTTCTGAGCTGTTTTTAGACTTCTTAAAGACAGATTTTCCAAAGTCACGGAGTTACTGCAAATGGCTTTTAAGGCTCAATTTATAGCTTTCATTTTAGCATCTTTTGGATTTTTAGTTGACAAGATTAAAAAGAAAAATAAATGTGCTCACTATATCTACCTTTATGGGAATAAAAATGAGTAAGTATTGTTATGGATGAAAGTGGAAAAAAATATGCTCATACATTTCAGATCCCTCATTACCTAGTTGGCAGATATGTCTAAGGGGGATATCAAGCATCATTAAAATAAAAGCTGATTATCGCAAGTGAGTGACATTTAAAGCAATATAGTGTTTGAAATGAGAACTTGATATAAAAACTTTGGCCATGTAAATTTGGCTTCAGGTTTTCTGAAGAAATAGCATGTTCTGGCATGTATAATAAAAGTCAGTCCTGCTATAATTCTTTCTTTTGCCACTATTCTAATATGATTCATTACTTTACTTTTAACAGTCTTAGATTTTTCCAACCACTGTGCTTCTGTGTTTCGGGGTACACCTTCAAGGAGTAATAAACAGAGAAAATGCAATTTTAATTAAATTCTTCTTTTACTCCATTATTTTCTGCCACGTGATACTTCAAGAAGGACTCCAAGTAATTGTTGGAGAAAGGGATTATGTTGTTTCTGAATACATGGATTCAGTGCATCTGCTCTAGGATTGCTTAACTTTTTGTCTTAACTAGTCTTAATTCTACTTGAACTGATTATTTCTTAGAAATGTTAATTATTTGGCTCGAAAAAGAATTTCTGTATTTCTATGAAGAACCAAACTTTTCCACGTGATTGAATCTGAAAAACAATCTATAACAATTTATGATTAAATTGTTCCCCTGGAGATTAAATGTACAAATTAAAACTGAAGGTGTTAAACGTAAATTAACCCAGTAACAGCCAGGTAGCAATGCTGTTTAAAGCCACTAATTTACACAGAAATAAAAGCTAATTCATTCATGAATATTTATTATGCTGGTGCAGACTATATTTACTTAGAATACATACTCTGCTCTTCCTGATGGATTAGACTGAATAACAGGAATTGAGAATATATATGAATACATTTTGTAACATAAAAAACTATGTAAATAGACATGTGACTGGTACTTATTTGTATTTAATATTATATCCTTAAATATGAAAAAAATGGTACCTCTTGTTTGGTGGTATATACCCATGCATCCATTTTTCTTGAAAGCCATATTTTACTCTATGTCTCTCCAAAGAATAATTTGTACCCAGGATCACAAGGAAGGCTATTAACAGTGCAGAGATCTAAAGGATATACTCCAACCTCACCTTTCCACTACACCTTACTTTAATTGACAGTTCTGCCACGGGACTGGTCAGAACCCAAAATATGGTTACAGCCTTCAACCCTTTATAAGATGACCTTGGGTGGTGTGGCTTTCATATGGCCAGAGCCTGACTCCAAGTAGACAGTTTCAGGAATCAAAATAGTTTAGTCTTTAGCATTTTTTACCCATCTGACCATTCAGACTAAAACACAGTCAAATAGAGGCAATTTAGTCGGAACCAAACTAATTAGTATACTATTATAACTAAATTTTAAAGTGATATGCAGAATAAAAGAAGCCATGAGTATTTCCATAGTTCTCAAAACCATCCCTTTTTATGGTCAACTTACCCAGCCTGGGAGACGTTATGGTATTTACGTTAATCTTCTCATTGCAGGGCTGAAGGTGGCATGGCCTGTATGCTGCAGGTTTTTCTGAGGAAAAACATTCATTTCCATGTCTTCCTGTGATCTTATGCATGCACTGGATAACACGGGACTGCATTCCTTTGCCACAGGTAATTGAGCACTAGGAGAGATACAAAATTTGTTAAAAGTCCTTTTTCTGTTTTGTTTTTGTTTTTATTTTTCTGGACTGCAAACCATCGTCTCCCTTAATTTCTTAAAATTGAATGTGAGACACAACATCCAGAGTTGACACAAAACATGCATTAGGAATGTTGGTATTCGTAACTCGGGCACAATGTTATCTGTGGCCTCTGGCTGACCTAAGGCAGAGCATTGGGCGATGAAGGACAGAGGCAAACAAAGATGGATAAAGAAAGCTGGAGAGTATGACTTGGAGTGAAAAAGAGTGAACGAAACCAGGAAGCTGGGCAGACAGTTTTTAAAGTTCTAACATCTAGTTTGCAACAAATACTTGACTCATTATTTTTTAATTTAGTCATTGATGCTCAAGAGTTAGCATTTGCCCAGCCATGGACCTGGATATCTGTTACAGTCTTTCAATCTACTCATCTGCTCCTTTTACTCTGGTCTTGAAATGTTTATCAACAATATCAACATGGCTTATCAGCCTGATGTGTTATTGAAATAACTGCTATTTCTTGGCAGATTACATGACATCCAATATTGTGATAATAAAAATATTTGATAATTTGGATTTTTCTAATAAAATATCCTTTTAATGGACTCTTTTTATTTTAGCTAAATGTAGTTTGTCTTCATTTGTAAGATATTTTGCAAAGATAAACATATTTAACGTACAATGGTCTTTCATTAGAAAAGCCTCTTGGGTCCACATGTGTCATTAGATTTAATTTGTTACACAAATAAGCTGGTACTTCTTCGGCTGAGAAAATACAATGACTTTATGGTATCACGATTACATGTGAGAGAGGGAATGTGCTTATTTCTGAAAATAATAACTTATTTACCGGTCATATTATTTTCTATATGGTTAGGATTTAGCCTTATTTGACTATTTTCCAAATTCTTTAGAACTATTTAAAGAGACAATCTCAGTGTATCCTAACTGAAAACTGGTGAATACTTTCTGATTGTTGCCTTTTAGACATACAGGCATAAAGGTTGTAACTTCCGCCCCCCACCTTGTGTTTTAACAAGTCATTATTATGATTGTACTCTTTGCTATCAGTTCTTCCTTTACTATTATCATGGGTCCCATTTCTTCTCATTTTCATTTGCGCAAGAAGCATTCTACACAGACCCTCATCCCCTCAAGCCTAGTCTACTACTGTAGTTTGTCCTTAGTCCATAATATTACTCCTTCTCAAATGCCTGGCCATTTTTCAAATCACAATCTCAAATCCACTGCCTCCACGAAGTGTTCCACAATTACCCCAATTACTTATGCATATTTACGGTTTAAAACTATATATCCACATATCTAAGGCTATCCCTCAGAATCACCTGGAGATATTTTTTAATTACAGAGTTTAAAGCCTAGAATTTCTAAGTCAATAAACTCAGGTGGGGTATGGAAATATGTATTTTTAAAAAAGATATCTAGATGAGTCTGCTACACAGCCTGAGTTTGGAAACTACTGGTCAATAGCATGTGTTCTGTATTTAACATAGACCAACTTGAATTATTTCTTATTTTTGATTAATATCTTTTAATGCATCTAGTCTGTCTCTTGAGGTAGATGGTAAATTTCTTGAAATTAGGCTCATTGTCATGTCACATGTAATAAAACTTACATGTCTAGTATGAAAATACCTTACTGAGAATAACGGAATTCTATGCGCGTGGCATTACATGACTCTAAAACATCATGCTTAGAAAAATATTTTTGGGAAAATTCAAAATAGTTGAACTTAAAACTTTTAAGGGGTTAAGTTAATATGGAAAAATATATTCCAGTATCTATTCCTAAAATTTCTGTAGATTTTGAAAGTAATCACAATATTTGAGAAACCAAAAGAATAACACAAGGTTTATAATAGATGAACTCATTCTGATGCAATAGTGAGGGTGCTTATCATGTATCAACAAAACCCAGGAATCTGTCACAGACTATGCCAGATACTTTTGATTAATCTTATATTAACTCCAAAGGATGTGAGCAAACCCAAGTAACACATCATTTTTCAGGACTATAAAAAATTGAGTAACTATAGACATACGATAACTCAGAATACATCCTTTTAGCAGATAATGGCTGAATAGTATCTTTCATGAAAATTTGAAAAACTTAAGAAAAAAAGTGAGTTGTATTCCTTATGCAAGTTAAATTTTGTAACTTGTACTTGGGAATAACCTGGAAATAAAAACAGTATTCAAGAAATAAAGTTCTAGAATTTGTTTAACTAAAACATTTCTGCCTTTGAAACTAGAACAATAAGCTTTATTATAAAACATGGAGTAAATAGCCTAATAGCCTTAGAATCTAATTTTCATTAGAACACTTTAATAATAAAAATATCAAGCTCTTGCCAGTAATTATTTTCTTTATAAGATATATTTTGGTAAAAATTTTATTACAAATGTGTGAAAAATGAACAGATGTTTGAAACGAAACACTTGGAGTCCCAAGGTATCTTCTGAACTAGTTCTTCCTTTATTATAGAAGATTCTACTGACTAATTGGATATTTTCTCAAATCGCATCACAATGATTAATAGACATTAAAAGAACAAGCCAAAATAATTCTGGCCTTAAAACGAGGAGACCTGGGCTCTAACAATTGTCCCTAGCAACTAATTTACCTAGGGCTTATTTTTCATTTTTGGTAAGCAAGACACTAGAGTAGATCGTAGCTACAACGTCAGGTCTAAATTACTATAAAGTAAAAATCCAAAATATCTTATTAAAAATTACTGTAGTCTGGTAATTTTTAAGTAGTGAAGCTATGTAACATAAAGACTCTAATTTCATTATCTAATTATTCACTGTACCACCCAACAATGGTATGACAGAAAATCAGAAGCCTCAAAATATAGTTTGCTTGAATGTCTCAGAATATTCAATCATTTATTGGTTTTTCAAATATTTATTGATCACTCATTATGTTCAGGATCCTGTGCAGAAAATAAAAATGGCAGAAATTATTAATACTACAAAGCTGGTATTTCATTCAATAAACTATTACAAAACACAATGATATAAAATAGCACTATAGACTTCCACTAAAGGCCAAAATGCTAAAATGTCAACATTGGTTTGCCAGCAATTGGTAAACAAACACAGAGTGTACCAGATAACTTGCCAATGATCCTTCTTTTACAAGGAAAATTTCCTGACTAGAGTATTTTAAAAAGAGAGACTTGAATTGTCTGACAAATATTCTGTTCTCCAAACCATTCATTATTGCCCTGAGGTCCTTTGAAACAAAGTACCCTATGAATCAGTTCCATGAACTAGAAGCCTTTAATTCTGAACTGCAAACACAATCTTGATGTCCCAGCTTTAGAAGAGTAAAAAGGAAACAGTAATCTTTGGAACAAACTTAAAAAGCTTAGAAAATTGCTCATATGATTTTGGAGTTCGAGACAGTGTTTTGACAGAGATAACAAGGCACAAGGAAAACTGATGTCGTTCATCCCTCTTTCCCACCAAAAAATGAGCCCCTAGAACTTTTCAAATGAAATTCATTTTAGTGACTTAGTGACATTCCTCATTTTAATCTACCTAAGGAAAGTATGACCTTTCCTGCACTTGGGTACACATGAGTTAATATTTTTAGATAACATTGCTGTACATTTCTCTTATAACGGAATAAATCCTCCCTTGACCTGGGACATTAATGACAATTTCTAAGGCTGTATTAAATTATGTCTATGCTGTAGCTTGCATGTCAAACACTAAGCATGATAAAGGAAACTTTCTCAATAATTTAAACAGTTTGAAATGATTACCGAAACTATTTTAAATGATTAGAGAAACAGTTTAGTAAATAAGAACCACGAATAAAAATAGTAGCAAATCAAAAAGAAAAAGACTTTATCCTGTCTTAAAATGAGATATCTTATAGAACCTTATAATCGTTTTCATTATCTAAAACTTCATTTTCCTTCTGTCATTCTTATGCCAGGTAATAAGAGCCAACTGACTCTATTTCACCTGAGAAAATTTCATCTAAATAAACTAACTGAGAGGGAAATATCTGGGGAAGTATAAGCAAAGTCTAAGCTGGTATACAATTGGCAATTTTATGGATCGGCCTAACTACAAACAAATGAGGAGGCAAAATGTAGGGAAAATAAAACACGCTCAAAAAATTCTTAATAAATTCTTAACTGTGGCATTATTACCAAACAAAGGGATGAAATGAATTCTGAATGGCTGTGAAGTCCATCTAACGGACAAGCTAAGGTGTGAAATCCTTTCTTCTATCACGAATGAGAGGTGAGTAGTGAGGCACTGTCCAAAAGGGAAACTGCAAGAAGAAATTGATCATGGAAATTTCATTCCTGACATACTATTATTTATGGCACTAATCGTGTTGCTAAAATCTTGGTTTAATACTTTGAAAAATATGTAAATACCTTATAGAAGGTGTTCAAGCAGAGGCCATTTATCCTGAGACACGTAATCGATGTTATAATTTCAGTATGTTCAAGGGCAGTTAGTGTGTGCTGTTAAATAACTGTGCTCCGATGAAATTAAGTTTTCAACTCTAATCTGATGCACTGAGGATAATTAGGTCCTAATTAGCACAATGGTATAAATAAGTTTTTGATGGATCGAATACTACATATATGAGTGTACTCTATTGCTAAATGTTCATTAGTTTATATAGAAATATTGCTTTTATAATATTTTTGAATATATTTATCAAGAATCTGCATCTTTAAAAAATAATCTACACGTATCATTCCCTTAAGTTTCTATGAATGCCACTATGCTTACTGACGTAAATCCATTAAATATTAGTGGATGATAGCAAGTATGCTCTGTAATATATCGATATGAGTAAAATGTGTTTAATTCAAGGAAAAGTGCTAGACAGGCACCAATAAATAGTCATCTACAAACTTATCAAGTGTCAAAGTGAGGGAGGAGAATTAGCCACCAAGATTTTAGCAGCTTCTCAAGGCTTGTCCATTGTACCACTTGACTCTACTTTAGCAAAGTATAAAAGTATCTTCCTGTCCTTGGAAATTCATAATCTACCTAGTATCATGTCTCTATCAAGTTCACCAAAGAACATTCTTGTCCTTCGTCTTCTTGTCCGAGAAGTAATAACCTATGTACTTTTGGACAACTTAATTTCACTTAAGAACGCTTTATAAGTGGGATATCCATAAGTATCTCTAACTACTCTCCCATTTAGAGAGGAGATACTATTTCTTTCCACTGATCTCTGATTCTTGCTAGTGCTTCTGTGCTCCATGGGTTCTGAGATCAAGTAGGTTTATTACAAATAGGTGATTTTGAACATGGAGCTAAAAAAGACTTCCATATCTAGCTTTAGGTATTGGGATTCTGTGGTAAAATGCCAATCTTTAAAATCAGGAATTAAATGTGAGTTTCTACCTTTCTTTTCAAGACTTCAGAATTAACTATTGTCAATTCATAGATGCTGTCTTGGTGCTAATTAGTTAATTGTTACTCTGAATATTGAGATAACTTAGTTTGGGGAACCAACTGGGACATTATGGTATAATACATTTGTAGACTTAGGTTAAATAATCAACTAATTTGCCATTGAGTTTATGGAACTATTAATCTATGCATGCTAAATTCTTCAAGCTGTAAGTCTTGTAAAAACGTCCTCTTAAACATTACAAACCAAAGAGGCAGAAAATCTAATAGTAAAAATACACACTACTATAAGGTATTTATTTGAAGTTTTGTTGGTTAAGAAACAACTAAATTAATACTGGTCTGTTTTTGAATTCCTTAAAAAAAATTTCAGTGTATTTAGGGGTTAAAAATAATAATTCCCCAACTTGGCTAGCACAAATATTACCCGAGATTCCTTCCTTCTAGATTGTGCCAAAGATATATATTTTGGAGAGAATGTGTATTCTCCAGGCCAACAGCTAAGGAAGGCTCTGTAATGCTTTACTCATTTCCAGCTGGCCTCCGTAAGAAATAGGAATTCCTAAATTAAGAGAAAATTGTCACTGGCAAACAGAGTTCAAAAAATTTTTTTTACCGATATAATAGACAATCTTACAGAACCTGATATAATCTGTGATGATAAGTGTCAATCTATAATAAGGTTAACTGTACAAACTTGAATAATCTGTCTTTGGGAATTAATGGATTATTCCAAAGCAGTTTTAACAAGAGTGAAGTAGCATTCACAGTGGAGAATGGACCTCATAAGGAAACTAAATGATGACTTCTACTGGAAATTATTAGTGCAGCATTCCTATTCATTTATGTATATGTTTGGCAGTTCCATCTTTCAACTTTTTAATAAAGTGAGTGTGAAACAAACATACTAAGGAACAAAAGTTAGGTTTGTTTTTTGAGATTTGCTATTTATTTTGGTCAGTGTTTCAGCGTCTTTTTAAAGTAGTTCATCTGCCTTGTTTAACACATGGGTATTTGGAATTGAACCTATTCCTAGAGGTCAGACATTTGAGGATTTTTTTTTTTTTTTGCATATGTGTTTAATTGATTTGGCATTTGTTTCTACGGTTCAAACTATTTTTGTTTCTTTAAAGAAAACATTTGCATATAGTTATAGCAAATCAAGAAAATGTGTGTGGCAAAATCAAGCAGATTGCTTATGAATGATCAGCAGAGAGCTGAATATGTTATGAAAGGATTGCCAAATCATTTTTATATCAAAGTACACACTGATCACCAGAATGATGGAAGAAAAGATATTTCGCATTAAGAAGCAATTAATAAACAAAAAGTCTTGGGCACATGTGCTATTCTGCCAGAGGTCTGCCAGAATCACAGGGTGTTGCAGAGGAGAAAAAAAGACTATCAAGACAGTTCTATTTTATCACTCTCCTTCCAGTGAAAGATCTTCTCACCAAAGAGAACTGTTGAGAATGATGATTAAATTTGCTTTTCAAATAGAATACTTTCTAGGTCTAGTTCAGCAATTCTAGATCAGAATGGATCGGATCCCCCTGTAGCCATCTTGGAAAAGGGTGTATTTTCATTTCGCTTTGTTTTAATAAATAAAATCTTGATTTAAAATGGCACAGAGCATATTATATAGCTACCATTTACTTAGTCCATCCTGAAATGAAGAATATATTTGCCACTTTACAGAGAAAATTCCTAAATGTGCTTTGCTTCCATCCACTGCCTTCCTTCTGCAGTAGGTAATTGCTGTCTAACCTGATGGCAGGTGTTCCAGCCAAATGGATTCATGAGAATGCAGAAGAAGTCTGCGGGCTTCCTTGAAGCTCAACATTAAACACCTTTTTGGCTTCCACGGCATGTTATTCAAAAAAGGGTGGATTTGCTTTTTTAAAAAAAAAAATCACATTTTTAAGTAGTTTGATTTACCATACAGGAAAATGTCAGGCGAGTCATGTGTTTACATAAAATTATATTTTTAGTTTAAAATATAATTAGTTTAATTTTCCTGGATAAAAATAAGCCCGTTACTAATTCTTTGGTAGTAAAATCTGAGAGACGTTGTCGATGTAGAATTAGATTGAGAAACATAAAATGGACCAGAAGAAAGGAAATACAACGCTTAGTTAGATATATCACACACTTTTTTTGTTTACTTGATGAAAAGGTTTAGCAGTCATCTATTTAATAAATATCTCTACATGCAGTGCAATGTTCTGGTCATACAGATTTGTGGGAAGGGCGAAGGGTTTAAGCCATTCTTAGTGAAACGGCAACAATATAAGACATTAAATAATTGAGAAAAAGTAATATAGTCAGTAAGTGCAAACAAATTCTGCCACTTACTGGGGAAGCCCTTTGAAAAATTAGGTACTTGAGCTGGTCCTTGAAAGACCTAGATAGTTGAAAGAAACACTTTCCAGGCAAAGTGAACTATGTAAACACAGACATCAAGATTGTAGAAGCATAAACTGCTTAGGCCCGAGTTTAGGAAAGGTACTAAAGTAATGAGGATAATGAGACAGTTCTCAACAGGTAGGTTAAGACCAGCATATGGAAAGCTGTGAATGCCGGGGTGAGTATCTGCTAGTTGACAGTACAGCCACAGAGAATTCTCTGGAAGAATTTAGAGCCATCCCTGTGACTGAATAGATCTCAAATCAGAGGAGTACAGGGGTAAGAGAGCACCTTAGAAATCATTACTTTGGTCCTGGTGAAAACACAAGAAGGACAGCAAAATGATACCGGGAATGAAAAGCAACCGAGGCAACAACCCTACCTGTGTATAGAAGAAGAACCAAGGACGACTTCTAGCCTGGATAAATGGGAAGATGATATTGGCACTTTTCCAAGAGAAGGAAATTGGGAGTAAGATATGGTTTGAGGACATACAATGAGGAATTTCCTTTTAAATACACAAAATTTGAGAAACTGTTGGCATGCCAATGACAGTCCTAGGGCAGCTGAAGTTCGAGATGAGAATAAAGATCCAGGCCCCCTCAACTCCCTCTAACTCGATCCTGATCTCACCGAACTCTCTTAAAAATACTTCCTTCTCTTGTTTCTCCTGATTTCCCTCCTTCTCCTTTGCATGGCCCTTTCTCTGTCGCCTTTGCTAGCAGCACTTTTTCTCCCACATGCCTGTAAAGGGAGTTTTTTAAGGCAGTATCTTTCCTTCTGTAGCTGTACTCTCTTTCATGTATTCCTACACTGTAAAAATGTAAACACCTTCAAAATTCATATTTTCACCCCATTCTTTTCCTCTCAGCTACTTATTAGACACAAGTGTGTAATTCTCTTATGGGCACATGAAATATAATCCAAAAGAGAATTCATATCTTTCCCCTCCAACTCGATTCTTCTCTAGGGTTTCCTATCTCGTATCAGAACCAGCATCCACACAAGTTGTTTGGACCGGAAAGCTAACCTAGGAGTACTTCTTAACAACTAACACCTGCCCCTTTCTCACCTTCCCCACAGGTAATCACCCCTAATCCTGTTCATTTTAACCTCACAACCATTTCTCAAAGCCAACCATTTCTCCCCATCTCTACTGACACGACAATAGGAATAGCCAGCGTTTATTTAGTTACTACATATATGACACTATGCTAAGAACTTTCTATGGATTATTTTATTTGGAGTCATTAACTTATTTGTATAGCTGATCCAGACTTCAAACCCAGGGTTGTCTGACTCCATTCATTGAGCTGTCTTACCTCTCAAAGTCCCAAATCCTCTCCTCTCTCTAGAAATTCTCTAATAGTTTCTCAACACCTCTCTATATGCACAGAATCAATCATTTTTGAAACTGCAGCCTGAAAAAAGTATTAAAAATGTATGAGTTTTATTTTAATTTCAGACAGATACTGTCAATTTATAAAATTAAAAGTATTATGTGGATATGATAGAATTGTAAGCACAGAAGACATATCCCTCTAGTATTAATTCAAATAAACTGTTCTTTGTATATCTGTGCAGAAAATTTTTAATGTGTATAAAAAACATGTGTAAATAACTGTAATTTCTACTATCTAACTCTTCTGCGTAACGTTTACTTAATAGTAGGTCTTGGGAAAATTTTCTCTTCTCATCAGTATGTAGTTACAAATATATTTTTTAAAAACTATAGTATCCCACTGTTTGAACATTGTTTTACGATTATGTAACTAGTGAATGGAAATATGGGTCATTTCCACATTTTTGTTGTTCCAATGAAACTGCAGTGAGCATTTTCATAAATACTGTTAGCAAATGGTTTGAAAGTGTCTGTCAGACAAATCTTTGGCAATAGAGTTGTTACAGAATGTGTGTATTTCAAAATGAGATCTCATTTTTTTACTTATCAGATTGTTAAAAAAAAAAGTTTGATAATATCCAACCTCAGAAGTAGTATGGGGAAACAGGTACACGGAAGCAAGTGGGCAGAACTGAGCAGAATCTGCTCCATTTATATGGAGCTTTCTGGTTGCCCTACATCTCTCAAATGTCTCAACCCAGTTCTCTCACGTTGCCTCTCTGAGCCCTGAAGTTGTGTGTGTGTGTGTGTGTGTGTGTGTGTATGTGTGTACTTCTAAACATGTTTGTTGGTTTTATTTATTATACTACATGGATTTGTACATATTCTGTATACAGTACATACAAGGTTATAGACATATTTTTCCAAACCATTCTGCTATTTGTGTTTTGTCTTCTAAGGTAGATCCTTCATTTTAAGTAGCTCAAATACTTTTTGTTGGACTATGCACATCACTGACATTGGATTACTACCTTGATTTGCATAGTTAGAGCATTCTGAAGTTCTGAGAGACCTACAGATGCTTTGGCACATGCCACAGATGCCAGAGATGTGGGGGTAGAGGTTGGGGGCCTAAGAAACTAGTCCTCTACACATGAGGTGGATGCTGGCTGTGCACCCTGGCTGTGCAAAAGCTGGAGTGCCACCCAGCCACCTTAAAGTCAAACCAGAGACATGTTTGTTAAAACAATTTCCCTTTCATTATATTTTGTATCTAAAGAAGCCATATGATGCCTTTTTAACTGGTCATTTGCATATTTTCTCACATTTTAAGGATGTCTTTCTCTGGTTGTCCTGGTGATCTTGTTACGCCTATCTCTGGAAATGCTCTGGTATTGGATGAATATATGCTGCACTGTATCTCAGTAAAAAATGCTTGATGCTAAGACTACTGATTTTAATTGTATAATATTCTTATCAAATTTCATTATAGTTTTCATTTCAAAAAAATCCCCCCTCCATCACATTCAATGTTCTCAAAATAAGCTTTGGCATGCTCCATCGCCTACAGAGAACATTGAGAGTAATTTTTAACTCAATCATATTTATTTACTGAATTACTCTCAGGTATTATATAGAAGGTGAAATTATAGATATCCTGGTATGCCGCATAAGAGCACTGATAGTATTATTTTAAGAGCCTAGTGATTTTTCAAAGATCTATAAGGACAGCATTATTAAGCGCTGGGGATTTAAAAAAAAATTGGCTTGCTTTTTCCAATCCAAAGGATGTTAAACATATGTTCTTATCTCTGTATTTAAAATATAATTCTACATGTATTTGCATATATAATATATACATTATATATATGAACACATATACGTATTCACATACACACATATATAAAGACAAAGAGACAGAGACGCTACCACTCTCTAAATTATAAATTTTCTCTATATAGAAGATATACACACATAGTATGTGTGCCTCATTCTTTTTAAGCTAATATATTCTATGTTCAATCATACCAGCCAAATGCATTTGACAACACTGAGTAATTTGATCATTGTGAAAATTATATATATGTAAAAGCAGTGCAAAAAATATCCCATTCTCTGGCTGTGCAAAGAGAGGCAAAAAAAAAAAAATTGATAGACAACAGTTTGGGGATTTTGTGGATGGTTTAGAAGAGCTATATTCTCCAGATAGAATGGTAAGTAGTAAGTTGTGTAAATGCTCAGTGATATATCAAAACAAAATAATTAAAAGTCTTTCTTGAGGAAAAGGCTCCTATTTATCGTTGAGTAATTTCTTCGGTGTAAACAGCTTACTCACAGACAAGTGAGCTTTCAAATAAATGTTCCTATAGTGCAAAACATCTCTTATTTAGGATATCTTAGGATAGATTTCTTCAGTGTCCAAATGTGAGCTATTCCCACAATCTCTGATTTATATAATTCATTGACTGATCCAACTATGATACAATTTCAGTATGATAGATTCATACTTGCTCAAATTTTCCTTTCTTATGAGATTATTTATAATTATAAAAATGATAAGCAGTTATTTTTCCAAATACCAAGATTTGTAGTCATAATTAGAATATAATTCTGAATAGAAATGATAATCCATGTCAAGAATAATTTCTAGATTTTAGATAACTTCAGTTTGGTTTCAATCTACAGTTTTCTCTAGTTTGAAAAAAAAATTACAAAACTTTGAAATTGGAATAATCTAATGTAAGCGTTCCCAAAGCATATTACACTAAATAACAAATTAGCTACCTGCTCTGCAAAAGTGATCTTTACTAAAAAGAAGAAAAGAGAAATGCTATTGTCTCTCTTTGTGATTTACCAAATACAGAAGAATGTTAAGGGATCTGAGAAGTCCTACAGTAAAAAGTATTTGTTTATCATTGTTTAACTATAGTATTTCTCATACATGGAGACCACATTCCAAGAAATGAGTTTTCCACAGAATATAATTTTGGGAATGCAAGCTTCAAAAATTTGTAAACTATCATGAATTTAGTCTAATAAAAGTGATGACATTCAGGTCTTTGGTATACACCAATTTTACAAATGTATCTATCTTTGACAATATACTTTCTCCATTATAGCAGTTCTCATTTTATTCATGCTTTTGTTCCCTAGTTTCAGCCGATACTTAACATTTTCTATTTTTACATTCTACTAGGGTATTTAATTTGGTTATTTGCTGTTGTTGCTAATTATTTATTTATATTTGAATGGGAAATCCTTCTAGCTTCCCTCTACTAACTTGTAATAACCCAGTTAGTTTTACTTTGATTAAAACCAGAGAGCTATATATATCAGATGAATTCTGGGACTTCCCGCACGTTGATTTTAATTGGCGTGGGGTATGCATCAGTGTTGGGTGAGTGCAGATATGTAGGAAGTTACAGTTCTAAGATCCTAGTCTGGTCATCGGGCGACAAGAAATCCCTCCTCTGGATTTCTGGATCTGGCTCCTTTGGACAATGCAAAAGCTCTAGGCTGCAGAGGTATATGATCAAAAACAGAGTGTTATCCAGTTATTCAGTTTAAGATATTCTTGATTGCATTGATTAAGATTAGTTTCTTTCAACAGTTCACCAAGTTTTCCTTCAGTGGATAAGTCACAACTGCAATAAGTCACAATTACCCGTCAATATTCATTTTAAGGAGTGACAAGCTTCTATTCAGCAAATAGAAGGCAGATTATCAGGCCAAGGGCCTTATGAGAGTTGGGGGGTAGCCTATTATAGTACTAATGTATTCAGAGCTTCAAATCCACATGATTTATCATTCTAAGAATCCATTGATTTACTGAATTATTCTCAGGTATTATAAGAATAAGAAATAAAATAATTTTTTTTCAGGGTTATGTGGAAAGGTGCAAACCAAGCCACATATATTGAATGTTGGCCAATCTGGACAAAGGTATGACAGGGTAATAAATCTTCTATTTGTCTTTCTAGACTTGTTTTAAGTATGTCAATAAGGAACTGTTTCTTTGATCTTGCACTTTCCTGTTGAATTGTTTTAATTTATTAATTATACAATGAGAACGCTTTAAGGTTATAATGCTTGATTATGCAAAGCCCCTTCAAGAGAGATCTGGCATAATTTACTTGATTAATTTGAAATTCTATTTCTGAGTTTCTTTTTAAAAATTAGAGTACTAAGTACTTAGGAAAAGGCACACTTATTTTCCTGTAATTACTAGAGTCCTGGGACAATATAATACACCAGATGGATTTCAGTAACATCTGTACTACGTGTGGTAAGACAATTAGTTTTACTAGAAATAATCCAGATATATGCAGGTCTTTCCCAGTTACAGAAATAAACTATTACACAATCAATATATTCTGAGTTTCAGCCATGGCATTGTTTTCAGAGAAAATGCAAACAATTATTGTAAAACATCACTTTGGGATCTGTAACCACATGGAACTAGAAAATCTTCTCTATGAGAATGACTTCAGAAACAGTGGAATTCTTATTCACTTAAATGCAGTTTTTATAGTCTGCAAGCATGTATTCAGTCTGATATATTTCCCCTATTCATTAGGAAGAATTACCTTAGTTTTTGGATTCTTCTTCTATCTAACTTCTCTTCCATTCAACTGAATAAACTGAATATAATTGTGGTTTCCTTTTTCAGGAAAAGTTCAAAAATGCCTTGTTATTCTGCAAGCTTTATATTCACCACTTCTAAACAAAGATATTCCATACTATCTGTAAAATTAAATCATCCAAAATGATTTACAGTGCTTCCAGCATTATTTTGAATTATATCATCGAAAAAAGACTCAATCTCTCATCCAAAAATCTATTAACCATGTCATGTGGCCAAAACTATTCATTTCCCAGAATTTTAAAGGATTAAATTAAATTCAAATTGTAGAGTATGAATTTATTCTAAAAATAGACCAAAAATAATTATGTGCCATTCTAAGGTGTTTTGTTGTCATCATAATTCACCTGAATAAGTATAAACCACTTGTCAATACTGCACAGAAAAGTTAACTCTATAAAAGCTTCATGAAGGACCAAATTCTGTTTAACAGGTAGGTATATAAAGCAATATTCTTTTATTTGCTCCTCTACTGGCCTCCAATAATGAAAACAAGAAGTTGTAGAAGTTCAAATAAAGGCAGAAAGGCCAAATTCAAGCATTAAAAATAGCATTTCATTAAACATAAGGGACTATGTTATTTTTAAAGTCAGCGTTCTATACTTAGGAGAGTTTAAATGAGTAAATACAGATTTATACTGCCAAAAAACATATGGGTTTACTGTGCTCTCTCAGGAAAAACCCTAAAGCTATATCTGTATCAGAGATACAGTCAGAATGTGGCATATAACTGGGTCAACGGTTAACCCCGGCCAGAGCAAAGCGACCACATTGTTTGTCTTCTATTTTTGCTAACTTGCTGGTCTCGATGAAATAAACACAAGCACTGTTCAACAAAGACTGCATTACATCTACTTAGAAATCAGAGGTAATACTTTTATGTCAGATTTTTCTCTTTGAGTATACCTGGATCTATATTTTTCCCTCTCAAGCTGAGGCAGTTTTTCCACTGTTTACACAAAACCACCAAAACATAAATGCTAGAAACCACAAAGCTGATACGAATGCAATGAACACAGTTTGAGGCATAAAGCCATATTCTTAGTAAGCCTCTGTCTAGCCAATATTACCTTAGCCAATAGTGGTCAATGACTTTTAGACAGTGATTCTCTAGTAATTTATCCACAGTATCGAGGAAAAAGCAGGGTTTCAGAGCTAGACTTTATGGATAGTCCATTGAATATTCTAGATTAAAGAATCCTAGGCTGAATTTTAAGTCCATGTTTGCTTATCAATAGTTTAAATATATTAGTAGAACTTGAGTGAAACTAACAGACTAAGTGACCTCAGAAGAGCCCAGAAATCCACCCACAATTGCACACATATACTGCTATTCTTATTGCAGGGTCAGAGATGATAAGAATAAGAGATCTACATGTTTCCTCTGTCCATTAATATTTTAATCATTGAAACTTAAAAATCACAGCATTATTTTTTTCTCTGTAATTATTTTGGGATGGTCTTCATTTTAACATGAAAGTGATATCTTAGGAGTAAACAAGGAGAGGTGACATTGACATGGAGCCACTGGCTTTAATATGTGCATGCTGTTTGAATCTGTAATGCCAAGATTTAGTTACGAATGAAGGAGAAAACATCTTTAAGGAGAAAAGCAGACTTATATAAGGAGGGAAAAAAATGCAACATACTGGATCTTCTAAACAAATAAACAAACAGTCCAACAAACAAAGGTAAAAAGTCACGGAATAAAGATAAATATTTATTGTGGCTATCCATTTCTTTCCTTACAGTGGTTATGTTCTAGCTGGGTAGCAATATAGTAATGCAACAAAATTAGTTTGAAGGAATTAAATCCTGGTAGATTTAAAAATTACATCATTCATGTAAATGTGGTAAAATGTTTAAATATATTTCTCAGGCTTAGCATGAAAAACCAAAGTTAACATTTTCTATGACCTTCCAGTTAATTTTGATTTTGCTTAAGATTTAACCAGAGGATACATAATAGGCACAATTTAACTAATAGTAATGGTATTTATCATACAAATAGAATTTGTTAGCATTAGCTGCAATGTAGGAGCTTACAATTCTGTGTCATAAATTACAATAAAACCTGGATCTTCTACTTTTTGCAATTATCATTTTTGTGGGTTTTTTGTAGTTAACTGGAGGTTAACAACATTTATCACTTAGAATATTTCTATTAATTAATAAAGTTGGAAAAATACAGCTTATCTATTTTAGTGATTTTAAAACTTGTCCTTAGAGCAGAATCATTTCATTTAAGGAAAACACCCAGAATTTTACTAGCCAAAATAAATAAAAGCAGAGTTCTTACAACTGGAAGTGAGCAATAGGTGACCCCACACCCCTCCAACTAGTATTTTATTTTCTCATCCTATTTTATACTTTCAGTATTGAATGAAGAGTTTATATATACATATAGCTAGAAAATAATAGTAATGTCTAATTTCTTTATTTCACTCATACAGAAACAAAGACACAAAGGTATTCAAATTAACCAGTTTGGCCATCTGCACAATGAGATAGTCCAAACTGTCCCCATGTCTCCTGAGTTCCAAATCATTGTCTCTTCCTATCACCCCACTCTATTTTTTTCTCTTACAGTTAGGGAAGCATAAACCCTGAAAAAAAAAAAGTTATCTGTGGTTAATTTAGAATTCTCTAAAAGTTGTTTTAGAGAAGTTGTTTACTGAAAGTTGTTTACTCTGAAGGAAGAGTTTCCTTATATGATTCAGCAATTAAAAGCTGCATGGATTGGGCTAAACATTTCCCAATTCCATAATCAGGGATTAATTTACATAGTTTACTAACGCACCCTTTAAGAGTCCCAATACTCTGAATGCTGTCAGTAGTGGAAAGAAAGTACAGTTTACTAAAAACTCAGATGCCATGTTAATATGTAAACTTGTGTTAGGGAGGAAAGGCATAAATAATCACAAGAAAACAGATTTTAAATGTTACAGATTTCTTTTGGGGCAACACTGGGCAAACTGGCTAAACACAGTACATTATACAATGAAAAGAATCTTCTAGAATGTCTTTTAGTGTTATTGAATAGCCACCATACTCCCCACCATGCCCTGGCAGGCCCCCTTTTTTTCATTTATATAATAAAAGGGAAGGAGAAAGGATTTATTATCTCTCTTCTAAGGCCTGGAATTTTATGATCCCATGACAACAGGAATATAATATCACAGCTAAATGTGTCAAGGCACTGGGGATCATTTGGTTAATACTTATATTTCTGAGAACTAGTATTTAAGAGCCGTTTTCACCTAGATATGATCAGAATTTTATCTTAAACCATGAAATTTATTAATACTTTGTAGAGTGAACATGTGACTATTTTCTACAGCTCATTTATATATAACTTTACTTTATTCATAAATTTTAAGTAAGCATTATTATTATCACGGTATTAAACTTACTGTTCAACTGCCAATGAATAAATTGTGTCCACTTGATTTGACCAAAGGCTTCAAGAATTGTGTTCCTTCCCACTTTTTCTAAACACAACCCCAGTGTTGGTGGGAAAAAGAATGCCTTTTACCTACTATATGGGAATTTCTTTGCTTAGCTCTGGCGATACTTTCCTTAGTTCTATTTTAAATTGACTTATTCAATAGTATTCTACTTATTAGATAGGTTTTATGCAAAAATATTTTGACGAACAACTAGCAACAAAACAACAAAAATTGTATTTTTGAGAGCTTTCTTTGTTTTTTTTGTTTGTTTTATTTGTTTGTTTTTAATTAATTTATTTTTTTATGGTGACATTGGTTAACGAAATCCAGTAAGTTTCAGCTGTACACTTTAGCAGTAAGGCATATATATATTTACACTGTGTGTTCACCTCCCATAGTTAGATTTCTTTCTGTCATCACATATTTGACCCCCTTTACCCTGTCTACTTCCCCCCTCTTTTGTATCAAAATTGTGTTAAGTGCTTTATATATTTTATCTTATTTAACCTGTAAGGCAGTTTTATAGAGATCATGATCACAACAGACAGGCAGGATTTGAACCTGGGATGTACACATCCCACGATCTTTACCTCTACTCTCCATCTCTCCTAAATGTCATACTGCATGGTAATGATATCCATGGCAATGCCGACATTATTGAAACTAACACTAAGAATGTACAGAATGATTCTCACCTTAGACCAGTCACCCATTCGCCACACGTAGCATTTCGAGTAATCCTCACAGTCCTCAGCCTCCCTGGGTCTGGTGGAGAGGACGCATTTCTTTCTAGGGTTAGTACACCTCACGGTCCGGTGACGGACACCTTTGCCACACTTGACCGAGCACTGGAAGATAACATCAGAGTTTGGATAAAGTCAATGACTAGGAGATACAGTCGAATGAGGAAATTTTGTTGAGTATTGGTTCTAATCATCTCTCATAAGCCTATAACTCACATAAAGGCCAAGTAAAGAATAAAGAAATAAAGAATAAGGAGAACAGGCTATGTACCAGTATCAGAGGGTAGATGGAGCTTAGGGCACAGTGTTGGAGGTGAAAGGATTTCAGCAACTCAGAACCATTAGTGCAGACCGTAGTAAAACATAAGGATTATTTTTAACAGATAATATACAATGATCAAATGTAAATACTAAATTTGATTGAGATCAAATTTTTACATATATTACGTAATAAAATCATTATTTTAGTTTTGCTAAGATTTACTCTGTTTTAGCCTTAAGAAATGTTTGTAAATAATGACAATTTTTTAAATTAAATTTTTCGGAGTGACATTGGCTAATAAAATTATATAGGTTTCAAGTGTACAATTCAATAATATGTATAGTGCATTCTATCTTCACCACCCAAAGTTAAATTTCCTTCCATCACTATGTATTCAATCTCCTTTACGCTTATCTACCTTCCTTTGCCCCTCTTTCCCTCTGGTACCCATTAAACTGTTGTCCGTGTCTATGAGTTTTAATTTTTTTAATTTGTTCATCTTGTTCATTTGTTGCTTTCAATTTCTTATTGAATGTCATTTTTCACAAACTGTTCTTAAAACTAAAACAGAGAAAATCTTAGCAAAAATAAACCAAAGAATTCCTTTACATAATTATATACCCCTAGAAATCATTCTAAATGGCTGTATGAAATGAAATATAACTTGGTTCAAAAATAGTTTACTTCATAAATAACTGATGCTTGATTGACAATGATGACATAACAGATACAAAACACACATGTATATTCCACCAGTCTCTTAGGTGCAACTTACCCTGTCATTTACATTTAAGCTTCCCATTATGGAATATGTATAAAGTTCTCAGTTTTACAAAAGTACACATCATCACTGACTATATACTATCTGGACACACGAACTAAAATGGCATTGGGTGGGACAGGGGAGGGTGAGGGAAATGAGAGCGATGGCAAAACTTGAAAATCTAATTTATATTTGCATCTCAAAAAGGTCTAAAGAAAAAGGTGGAGGTAAACATTTAGCAATGATGGAGTATAGGAGTAACCATGCAGATTCCAACAGTTGTGTTCCTGAAAACTTGGAGTTAATGTTCCTGAGCATGGAGTTAATGATGCATTAAATATACTGAATTTTGCACAAATAAGTAATTATCTCATAACTTAAGGCTTGTGTTTGAATATATTGAGCTTTCAAGTAGACTACATGTGTGATTTGGCATTTTAATATTTATATTTTTGTTTTTTGCAATTGAAACTAACCCTGACCCATAAAATCAATTTTTAAATTAAATCAAAACAAGAGGGCCATCTTTTAATTGGCATATTGCATTAAGACACATCATTTCACCCAGCTTGTGCCAAAATCTGTATAGTAGAATATTTCTGACCCATTTCCTCCTGAAGAGTTTGCCAAACATTATGGTTAGGCTGGAGGTGGGGTATTTTTGTTTCCCTGATCCTCATGTGAATCTTCTCTCCAGATCGAACTGACTCATACTGATATAAAACTGAATAGTGCATTCATTCTCAAAAGTACACATTACACATGAAGAAGAATCTACTAAACAGCGAGGTATAGCTCAGGAAAGTAAGACAACAGAAAGTCACATTATTTGCTAATGTGCTTTTGGGGACATTGGGTTCATTGAAGAATATTTACAAATCCTATTATGTAAGCTACTTTATCATCATGTTCGAAAGAATGGGTACTTCCTGCAACCTAGCATTTCTTATTTGTCATTTTATATCTTATCTAATATTCTGAAATTAAGCCATGGATTATTTGGCTCTGGCTATGGGTGTGCATTGGTTTTTCAACATGTGTATAAGAATAGAAATGTGAGTATGTGTGCACGTGTGCATGCTCCCACATACTCACCTAATATGTTTCAGAGCAGCCAGGAGATATGACTGGTGTTTATTATTATCTAAAGATATGAGCCATGAAAACAGAAAACAAAGCATACAGTTTGGCACAGAATACACCCATATGCTACACGCTACAAGCTAGTGGGTGTGTGGTACAGTGAGTTAGACAGCACCGGGTTCAAATACCAGCTCTACCACTTAGGTAGGCCTTTGGGTAAGCTATTTAATTCCTCTGAGTTACATTATAAAATGATAAAACTGTTAACTTTCTTGCATTGGTGATTGAATATAAACAATATACTAAATATGAAGTAAAAACACAGTCCTGGCTCACAGGAAATGATTGTTAAATGTTAATTCCTTTCTTCTCCTTTCCCTTTTAAATGTTCAAGGATAGATAATAAGTCAAATGTGTATTTTAATATGTGCCCACTTAAGAGTATATTCATGACATATAAATGAAAAAGTTAAATTCAAAAACATAAAATATGCTCTTAATCGCGTTACCATATTTACAGAATAAAGAGTAAATAATTTTGTTCCTTCCTGTTTTCAAAATTATTTATAATGAGCACATAGGTTTTTTTTTTATTATCAGCAAAATCATTAGATGGCATTGAAAAATATCAACTGTTGTGCAGAGAGATTCTGAACATGATACGACATGACCTTCTACAAGCCAAGAGTAAAAAAAAGAAAAAGGAAAATAAACGGGTGTGTACTGCACCTCTGACCACACTCCTGCCTCCCACACGGTCATGCAGTCCTGGCCCTCGCAGCGCTGGGCAGAGGCAGGCTTAGGCCCAGCACAGTCCCTCTCCCGGGCCCTAACCAGAGTTCCATTGCTCAGTTGCTGGGTACACGCCACTTGTCTGCTCTGCATCCCTTTTCCACAAGTTCGTGAACACGGGGTCCATTCTGTCATCATCCATCTAAAAATAAAGCAGAAGTCACTAAAACAAGTTAACGATATCTACCATTTCTAATGAACTGGGATTTCCCCTCAAGACTAGGCATTTAAACAACGCTTCAAATATATATCAGGAAGGAAGTAAGGCCTATGCTGGAAGAGTGATTCATGAAATTTGGTATTCGAAAGATTCCTGTCAATGAATCCCTCTCTGCATTTCCCACGATCTGGACAACATTATAGGGGGATCTGAATCCCCCACTACACTACCTGCACAATCCTGTTTCTGTACAGCGCAGGGCAGTCAGAGCCTGAGCTGAATTCTGGGTTCCTTATGAGGTGCACTTTCTTAAAACAATACATAACAGCTGGCTAAGTTTCCACTTTCTCATTTGTAAAACTGTTAGCATACCATCTGACATACAATAAGCATTCAGTATATAGTATATACTATACATCTTACAGCATATTTATAAATCACTTATACGTATTTATAGATTTCTCTAGCTTCATCACCCACTTAATTAGAAAACAACCATATGCTCAGCTTGTTCCCCAAACACTTTCTGTATTCACTTCATGGCACTTTCTTGTGGGGCGTCCGCTGCCGAGGTCCTTGACAGCCAGTTTCCTCCTAGAAGGGCTTCTCCATCCAACCCCCAGGGACTGTGTTCTCTCCTCTGCCCTCTGTCACCTGGCTTGTAGCTCTCACATAACACTTATTAGATATTTTCTAGGGAAGCAGAGGAGCTCAAAGCTACCTATAGGACTTAATCTCCTTTTCCTGATTAGCAAATAAGGCCTTCAAAGGCAGACATCAATGCCTTATTCTTCTTTGCACCCATAAAACTTTCTATACAATAGCTTTGCATTAAACATTTGAGATGGAATTTATATTTCTTTCCCTGTTTTCTAGAAATAGCCTCACTTCTTTCAAATTTACTTGAGCCCATGTGTTCTTGGCAATGAGCCAAAGTTTGAGATGTTATACCCTCTGACAGCCTAGTTTTCTTGTCTGTATGATGGTTTAATTCTAAATAATTCTAAGCTTCTGTTATTGAAAATTTTTAAAAATTCATGATAACATCTGCACTCCAGTAACGTCTCTAGCAAGGTTCTCGTCTGTGGGCCTATCAAATATGATGCAGACCTACCATTTTGCTTTGGAGTCCTCAAGTGGCTTTTTCCTAAAGTGTACATTTATCTTCCAATTTCATTTAGCTTCTGCTTCATCTTTCTGCTTAAGGATACCCATGCTATAAGCACAACGCTTTAAGCACATCTTTGGACTTTCTCCCCAACTACGGAATCCAGAAGACATTATTAAAAAGGAAAATATCTGCAATTTCGTGGAACCTCATATTTTTAAAATAAAATTAATTTTAGAGATCCCTCATATAATGATAAAAAGTTACTTTTTTCCATTCCTTGTGAAAACCGCTCAAAAATAAGAACTACCATGCAAAATGTATTGTAATGAGAGAAAACATTTGTATTATAGAATTTATCTAACTTGGAATTATCCTATTTCTTTATCTTTAAGATTCTTTTTTACAAAGCTTTTTGCTAGTGCATCTATATATTTTATATTTGGCACATAGAGTTCCATTAGACCAGTTGGTGACTTTTTCAATAAATGGGAACGAAAATTAGAATGAGTCTTACTAGGGCGGGACAAAGAAGAGGCAGGAGAAATAAAGGTTGTGCGATGCCAGTAAGCCTTGGAAAGCCTTCCTGTGATGACCCTTAAGAATCGCCCATGTTCGTATCTTACTTGCCAAAATTTTGGTTAACCTCACTGACATTGCTTCTCGGTGGGTCACAGTATACTGCCTCCTTTTCCAAGAAGGAAAATACTAATAAAGACTTCTAGTTTCCAGCTGTAAAACTAATTCCTCACTCAGAAATGTACTGACCTTTTAAAACTATTCATTTTACCAAGTCATTATCAAGGCATTTTCTCTCACTATAACTGAGGTCAGTGAATGAACAGCAAATGGTGTACACTGCACACTGCAATCCTTCACTGGCTGAGTGAGGGAGCGACAACTACACGTAGTCCTCCACTCCAGCTCATCCAAGATTCCTGATCTGCCACAAAAAGCCATTGTTCTTTCATCCATGCGGAAAAGTTATATGGTATATAAAACAAATGTTTTCAAATATTTTAATAAGTTACTTAACACAAGGGAAATTAGCATTTTAGTATCTATTAAAAGAAATAAAGAGAAGATAATTCTTAGGAATAATAATGACAAAAAGGATCTGGGTTCTTTAACTGATAGGGCGAAGGCCAAAAACACTGCTTCTTTATCTATCCAACACTAAATGCAAATGACCCAAGGACCTGACTGTAGGTAACAGTAATTCCTTAAGTCACCCTTCTTGTTGATTACTACATTGCTTTCTAAAAAAGCTTAATTTGTTGACCTATTTATGGAGTTAGGCTAAAAAGCACGGAGACGGGCAGGAGTATAACATTACTGAAAGTATTGTAATGTACTTTTATCTCTTGCACATTCTTTTATTTATCATTCTTCTGTCATATTCTTTAGAAGCATATTTTTGCCTGGGGGAGGGGTAGGCTTGTTAGAGCAGGAATGCGGAGAGAAGGAAAGGTTGGTAATCAATTTTTTACACCTGAGACACATTGAATCTACAGAAAAGCAATTCTCAAAATGTCAGCTTTGTAGAAGAAAAAAGGATTTTCCAAATTCTTTTAAGCTCTCATTAACATTGCACGAACCAGATCCGAAGGGCTTCCTGAGTTTTGCAATAAGCAGAAATTGAGGAAACTCAGGATGCAGTGCTTTTTCAGAAGAGGTAGGGGTGGGGTTAGGAAAACAGAAGAACTGGGCACTAGCCTGCATGGCACTCATTCCCAAAGAGATTACTGAAGACAGAAAAGCCTGGAGTTAATTGGCAACTTCGTCCCCGCCCCTTTCACTGACCATACTTACTCACTGTGATGCAGGGTTATGAAGATGCTATTAGTTATAGATCGCTACAAAGCTCCAAATTCTTTGTATATCCAAGTTCCAGAATGTAAAACTTCACTGATTCCAATGCAGAAACTATTGTGAGAGGAGACTGATGCTCTGCTTGACTCCCTAAGGACTCACAACTACACGCTAACTCATTGAGCTTCTACAAACCTCTGAGTGTCAGGATAGAAAGGTTCCTATTCTTATATTCTGGAGGAATCAATCCGGTTTCATTCTTTTTGTTATTCTATCCCTACAAGTTTTCAGGACTTTTGACACTGGGGCTTAGTCCCACTCAAGGTCAACATCAAGTTTTTCAGAAGCCCTGTGATGAAGACCATTGTAAACGGCCTTGCTGCTAGCCTGCTCTAAAATTATGCTAAGGTTCCACTCACTTGTCTCTGAAGGTTACCAAAACATGGCTTCTTTCTACTCCACTTTCAGCTGCTCAGCACTGCTGTTTTTGTCCTCTACTCATGAGTTTCTTGCCTCCTTTGTTGCCTAATACTCACTGGGGAAGTCAAAGGGGACAAAAACAACTAACTGTACAGTACCTAGGACCCAGGTCAGGAATCTGGTGATAAGAAGTCAGGAGTCAGGCAGTTTGTGTTGGGAATTCTGGGAGAAGCAAGGGTCCAGCTGAGGATCCAGAAGGACCACACCGTCCCCATGGTTAAGCAGGGGACTGAGTCTCAGTCAGTCCTGCTTTGGTTTATATCACCCTTGGCAAGTCCCAAAACACCATTTCAAAGAATTCAGGAATGAATAGCTCCATTCAACCCAATAACCAGATTTCTGAAGAGCTGACCAACAGGTTAACAAGCAATTTTAATGACTCTCCCTGATCCCAACTAGCAGTGGTTTTCACACTGTGGAGAGCTCAGTTACAGGGAAGGCGAATCCAAGCCTGGATGCATCAATATTCGTTCCATCAATTCTTTCTTTCTGAGGCCTTGCTTACTTAAAACCTTATATTTTGGTACAGATCCCTTGCATTGTTTTCACGAAACTGTGATTTCAATAATATTTTGAGTGTGTTTTAAAGACCAGCAATGTCATGGCCAAACAAAGCCTTATTGAGTGGTGGGATAGGGTCACCTAGTTTGGCATGGTTGCTCGTTGCACTTGCGAATCTGTGGCTCTGGCTTGGTCAAGTATTTGCATTTCTTGTTGTCTACGATGCTGATGTTTTTGTTCATGATTTTTGTGCAAGACACTGTTGTCTTCCTTTCTCCTGAAAAGAACAAATAAACATAAAGAAAAGTTATTATAAGGCCTTTGTCTAATGGATGTAGGAGGTGTTCACAGGCTTGTTATAATTTTCGTAGATATTTTAGACAAATTTTAGGTTAAATCAATGAAGATGATATTATTTACATAACAAAATGTATCTCTAGGCTTAAGGAAGACAAATGGCAATTTTTGCCTCGTTAGATATTAAATGACAAGTTTGATATTACAAAAAGATTGTGGCACCATAAGTTCACAAGATAATAATGAAAGATGTTGTAAAGAGCTATGCCATCTTTTGGCATTAAGTGATGAAAAGACGTATTTGCATAACGCCCATGTACTTTTATGAAAGCATATGAACACGCATGTAAACATGTATTCACCTTTTTCATTCGGTTATACATCATCAGTGCTCTGTGGTAAGTTACAAGCAGCAAACTTAATTTGAGTATGACTCAGATAAAGACTCCAAGAACTCTAGAAATCCTCATTCCCTAATGATTGTAATGTTCTCTAAGAAAAGCCATGGGACTCTACCATTTTTCACCAGATTTCAAAAAACTGACTTTTCTGCTTTCTCTAGTATGATAAAGTCTGAATATAGGAAGTAAAAATGACCATTTGTATGCTGTATTCATTTTTCATAAAGCCCTATACACACACTTGTTTATAACCTTTTATTATTTCATCTTACACTTTAAAAAGCCTACCAAATATGTGCTCATTCTGTTTCTCAGCAAAAGTCTAAATATCTACATAAGATTTAGTAATCTAATTTAACTTACAGTCTGACATTACAAAATAATTATATCAGCCAACAATTTCTAAAGCCATACAGATCACGGAGGATTAAGAAATAAAATCACAAGTCTTCTGGACACTGTTGAAAGGCCCATTAGTTCGGGTCCTGTGACTGCCTTGCCATGATGCTTAGGAAGCTCAGAGTGTTCCTGCTGATCATGCCAAATGGGACAGCCTGGGCTGCTGGCAGAGAGGTCTCTCTGTTATTTAATTAACAGAGAGGGAAGGCTGGCATCAAGGGAGGAAAAAAGACAGGATGGAGAGGGAGAGAGAGAGAGAAAGTGAGAAAGAGAAAGAGTGAGAGATACTTTAATAATTTTTGAATATCTTATACTTTGACTTGAATGGGGGGTGGTGTGGAGAGAAACGATGGGTAGCCAAGTAGAAGGCAAAAGACAAGTGCAGGGTCAGGATTGTCACCTGATTTTCCTCTCAACAACACTGAGCATAGTTTTGACAATCTGTAGTACACAAACACGACTACATCTATATACATATGTGGATTAACTAATAATATATCTGTAGTTATTGCATATCACATAATTGAAAACATTTAGATCTTCAGTTGTATCTTCTAGCATAGGCAGCACCATGTTGGCCAAATTATTCCCTGTCTGGAGAATCCCAAGGTTCTGATACAATGCAATTATTTTATGGGAAGTCAGGCAGGTAAAAGACCCTTACCCTTGAGTGGGAGAAGGTGTGCCTCCAACCAGGACCACACAGCATTCTGCGACTGTGCACTACTGGGCCAATAAGGGGAAGGGCCAACCACAGAATAGGAAAAGGTGCCTCTTAGGACATACGGATTAGGAAAGAGTCATGCCCTCTGGCAGATGAATTAGCAAACAGTGTTCCTTTCTGCACACAGAAGGGTGCACAGCTTGGCAAGTGACTTGCGGTCGGCGGGCCGAGGACTTTATAGGGGCCCCAGCTATGTCTCAGAGGTCCTTCAGCCTGACCTGTGCTGCTCATGCAGCCAGGAAATCTGAGGCTAACTTGTGGGAAAAGGCAACCTTTCATGCCCCAGAGGTACTCTTAGGGGCTGTCCAGACTATTTTGTCCTTGTTAGGTCAAGAAGGGTGGAGTGTGGCATTAGACTTAATCATAGTAGTGTTTAATACCCACCAATTTTACATAATTTTCAAATAAACTGCTAGAGAAGCAGAAATGACTTATTTTGTTCATTCTCTTTTCACAGAGAAAACTGGCCCCACAAGGTAGGAGTTATCTAAATATAAGAATTTGGGACACATTTTTGGTCAAGTTCCTGTTAGTTTTCAATGCATCAGGTGTTCCTCTATAACCTGATGCAGATATTAAATAGACATTATGCCAATTTTGCATAATGCTAGCATATGTAACTATTATTTCTACATTACAATGATGCCAGCTAAAAGTAGGATTAAAAATATTACTTTTATAAAATACAAATGTTACTTTTAAAATCTAATTTAAAGCCTTCACAATCATAAGACACTCTTTTGCAAAACAGATGCAGTTGCCTAAGCTAATTTAAATAATGGCTTTTTGCCAACTACAACACAAAAAGACGACAGATACTATCCAGAAGGCTTTTGCTGAACATATATGTAGTCACGGAATAAATAACTCAGGGCTAATTATACTGCATTTATTTCCTTTTTCAGAAAATATCTATCCTTAACTACATTAGCCCAGAGCTAACGTATTGAGCTATTGAAAAAAATCTTTTAAGTATAAGTATTGATATATCAAAAAGGATAAAGCTATCAGCACCGTTTCAGGGAGCGCCTGAGTGGTGCTCTAAGAAAGCTTGAAGGCATGCAAGTATGAATTGGGACTTTTTCCACAATGTAGCAAGGAAGCTCACATCATAAGTTTTTTGGCAGATAGAAGATGCTTAGCCTTATTTTTTTTTTATTTTATTGAACAAAAACAATAGAATCAGGGAAAAAAAATCTCTATTGCTGAGCTACAGACACTTCATGCCTATGAAAATACAACTAAGATCATAAAGCCATATGGAAATGTTATTGTTTGAGTTTTTTTCTTTTATATATTTTATGTCCCAGCCAACACAGGAAATTTCCATTCTAGCATTTAATAGCAGTATTTATAATGCATCCAGTACTGTGGAACCTAGGGACGAACAGAAAGTGATGAAGTAACTGGCCTTCTGCCTGTATCATGAGTAGCTACAGGCTGTTGACAGTGTATTACTTGCTTTATGGCAATTTACTTCACCTCTGGGTCATTCCCATTAAATCGGTATTGGGGAAATCTGTTTTGATATGTTGAATACAATTATGAGTAAAATAAAATAACCATTATGCATTTGTCTCATTATCAAATTTGGGCAAAATCTGAAAAGGTAAGGTAATTTTTACGTACTGACTCTTGCTTGGTTCTCCAAAGACACTTAACAAAGACTAGATATGACATTGTGCTCCTTCTTTCCCAGGCTCAGACATAAGCTGATACTTTTTTCTATGCTCTGTATTTAACCCTTGAAATGGATGTTTTTAATAAAACTATATTCTATCCAGGTAGATCACATTTCTACAACTTGTATCATAAATACAGAAACACATTTTTGGGAATGGGTTTAGTGTTTCGATATGCACAGCTGAAATTCTCTTACTGGACATTCCGAACTTTTAAATAAGATTGTGGAACTCTCTATAAGAGAGACTACATATATTTATTTGTTTTCACAATTTTCTTTTAAAATTTTAATTTATTTATTTACTATTGAGCTAAGATAGGCAGCAAGGAAATGAACAAACCATAAGTAAATACACTTTAATGAGGACGAAAGACTTTTCTCTGAGCACTTCCTAGAGATACCTAATATGCCGGCTATAGTTTATGCATACATTTTAAAACTTGAACAAGTTCCAAAATCATGTCATGCCACTTACTTCTTAGCCATTCCTTTTATATTTCTATAAGTTATTTTTTTTCCTCAGGGTTTGGGCTTAATATTAAAATGACCGTTTTTTATTTTAGTAAAAATGTTATTTCGCATCGTTCCCAACACCCAATATATAATCCAAACTGATCTTGTCTTTTCTATACACAAATATTTTAATGGGAACTCATAACTTCCAACTTAAATATAACTTGGGTGCTAGCAGAACACTAAAGAACCTTCATGAACTTTCTTCTTTCTACTTTTCTGGTTAAATCCTTTCCCACAGCTTGCTCCTCATATTTTGCACCCTAGTAATAAACATTCCTACTAACCCCAGTGCCTTTGTACCTATGCATATCCCTGGAAGGCTTTCTACATCTCCCCATATTACTCTGTGTAGTCGTTTTATTATCATTTGGCCACTACTAGATAGACAGTGAATTCTCTAAAAGCAGAAGGTACTCATCTTTGTATTGTCCAGCAAAAGCGAGTACACGGTCAGTATGACAAAGGAATCAATGAGCGAAATACAAGCATATCATTCAAACCCAAAGTGCTTTCTGTACAAAGAACTTCATCTCAACGATGTGTTTTCCAGAATGATAAAAAATCATCTGCAAACTAAATGACTAATTATGGGCAATAGTAATCTACAGCATATCCAATTAATGGGCTAATATTTAGGTATTAAAATTCAAGTTTATAAAGAGTTTACATTAACACAAAAAATGTCCCTATTAATTTAAGAAAAGAAAGTAGGATACAAAATTGTATTAATATTATTGAAATAGAATAATATAAAGAAAAATATATTTTTGTGTATTTTCTTTGGTTAATAACATTTATTTGGGTATATGTAAAGTACTTTTAAAATGGAAAAACAGGAAAAATGTGCACCCTTGAAAAGATACAGGCATTTGTATATGGAGATGTTTCTTCAACCAGAACCCAGAATCTTGGGTGCCTCCATAGAATCTGGTCATGGACAAGGAAAGCCATGTCTAGGATATCACAATATAAGGATAAGAGCATGAGAGTCGTAAGCTAGGAGGATTTAACTAATGTGAAGAATGTGGAATGTTCGCTTATATTTTTCCTCTTCAAATTGTACCTATGTATATTTCCTAAAAGCAGGTTCAATTCTTCATTTATTTCAAAAGAGTTATTGGATTTGGGGGTCCTCCCTCATTCCAGGTTTTTTTTCATTCATTCATTCATCCACTGGATCACAATAAATCCTGATGTACTGCAGTTGCTGTATGCAGTGTATGAATACTGATTCCACACACAACTCTCAGATATCAAGGAATGGTACACCTCTAATGCCTCTGAAGACCAAGATCACTTAAAACAGTCTTTTATGTCAAAAATAACTTTACATACTGACCCACACTTTGGAGGTGCCAAAATCAATTTGAAACATTCCTTCAAAGTTTTTAGATGCTTTAGAATACCAAAGACAAAGTAAACATTTGTTTCATGAATACGTTTTCAGCTGTTTTAAAGTAAAAGGACTGATTTCAATGGCCAATGCTAAAATAAAAATGATATATTCATTCCAATTTTTCTAGAATTATCATCAGAAATAGAAAAGATGGTGATCAAAAGTATATCTATGTTAAACTTTAAAACTATTTACTTGAGATCACCAGCATCTATTAGATATTTTTAAATAGTATTCCTTCTAAAAGAAGAGATTTTTATATCTTAAGATTTTTAACCTGGTAATAATTGGTATTAATAAATTAATAGAAATGCATAACAGATTAACTTTAATTTGGGTTATCATTTTAAAACTTAGTTGGAGATACTGATGTAAAAGATCATTACAATAAAAATTTAGCTACATGACACCAGGCATCTTTTTAAAATTTCTTTTTCCCACTATTGCTGGCAATCTAATGCCTTGCAATCAAATTCAAAAACTAACATGTCAAACAATGAAATTATGTAGTGCCTTGTGATACTTTATTTGCTCTTGCTTAATATTTTCCTGTGAAGTAGAATAGTGTTATTATTCCCCTTTTCCACTGAAGGTAAATTTTGTATGAATCTGTTTGCAATGTTCTGTGCTTTGAACTTCCTCTCATTTAATTCACAAATATGCTGAAAGATTACAAAGCTCTTTCTGGCTATAAAATCAACAATGAAAAGTCAGAAATAATGATTCCTGAGATCCTGTCCATCCACTTCATCTATGACCTGCAAAGGAAAATAATCCCCAAAAGCCCAGAAATATTTTGGCTTTTCTGAAGTGAATATGTGCCCTATTAACATAGATATAATTGAACACTGTTGACTGAACACAATGGAACAAATTTGAGAAAGGTCTATTCATGCATAAATCATACAGAGGCTGTGTATAATCAGAAGGGCTACTTTACAAAACAAGCCATTTGGAATAAAAATAAGAACTTATCTAAATTCTATTTTTAAATTTCATTTTTTTAATTAAATTTATTGGGGCGACATTGGTTAATAAGACTATATAAGTGTCAAGTGTGCAATCCTATAGTACATCATCTGTAGATGGCATGTGTGGTCACCACCCAAAGTCTAGTCTCCTTCCATCACCATATATTTGACCCTCTACCCTCTATATCCTCTTCTCACCCTCCTCCCTTTCTGGTACCCACTAATCTGTTGTCTGTATCACTGAGGTTTTTTATTTGTTTGTTTGTTTGTTTGTTTGTTGCTTTCTATTTTATATCCCACATATGAGTGAAATCATATGGTTCTTGTCTTTTTCTGACTTTAACAGATTATAGTAAAACACCTCTTTCAATCCAAAGAAACCCTATATAATATCTAAGGGACATGTCCTATTTTGTGGGAATGACATTAAGCCTCCTGAGCTGCTCTTTAAAAAGTTATAAGATGAGGAGGAAAGGAGACTTGAACTCAGGAATCCTGGATTCTAATCCTGGCTCCTTCCCAGTGGGCATACGACCTTGGGAAGTCACTGTCTTTGCCTTTCAATTTTCTCATGTGAATAATTAAGTTACACTTAAGACTATTAAAAAAGCCCTCTGACTTCAAAATTAAAAGAATTTATAGTGAATCTCTATTCCTCAAGGTCTGGCAATTGGCAAAACTTATTCTAGGTTGGAATCAAGGTGTCTTGGGGAAAAAAAATTTAACCCTAATACTTTGCATATTCAAACTGAAGACTGACGAGTTCTGAATGTTTACTTCTGATGCATCTTTTATTAGACCACGATAACAGAAGAAAGAAAAAAAATGAGGATAACAAAATTCACTGGGCAAACGTTTTCCTGCCTAGATTTTAAATGTAAACAGATTTTAAAGACCACCTGTCAATGCTCTAACAGAAACCATCAACCTTTTCATCGTTCTCTCCCCCAGAGCCTTCCACTGGATGGGGGCTGGGCATTCTTATCTGAGTTATATGGCAGAGAAAAGTCTAACCATATAGATTTTCATTTCAAATGTGCTTGTTTCTGTTGGTGGCTTTGTTTTTCTTTGGCTAGAGGACTGAAGCAGCATCCCTTAGGTGAAATGGGCCCTAGCCTCAGCAAAGAGTGGGTGGGACCGAGGAACAAGACCTTAGGTATACATGGGACAGAGGGTCGAGGTCCCCAGTCACATGGCAATCACGGGGCCCTGGGAGAAACATGGCCAATGAAAATTTTACCGTAGTGAGCATGACTGATAAAAATTTTTGAACTGCGAGAACGATTTGAAATCCCTTGGTTGTAATTATTCTACATCCTTGGGAGCAAAATGTGCTCTGAATCATCTTCTTCCCCTGCCCCAATGTTGCCTTTGCTCTGGTGGCCTCAGCTGGCCAGGTGCTCCGGGGGTCAGATGAGAACCCAGAGTTCTGAGCGCTCCCTCCAACCCCTGCGCCTTTTTTCTCTCCCTTGAGGACTCTTCCTTGTTCTCCCTACAGCATCCAGTGGTCGTTTTCATGCTACTCCCCCATACCCCGGGTTTAGAGGCAGCATGTCCCTCACTGCCACTAAGAGCGCATTCTCCCTTTCTTCTTCCTATACCTTCAACTTTGGATCTGACTCATTCCCCTTCTTGCTCTAGTCAAACACCAATCTCAAGGGCGCTCTCTCTCTAATCTAAAATTTCAACCGCCACATTATTGTTATATTTGCTAACACCACTTCCGGCACAATTTTGGTAATTACAGTATCTGTCTCAGTGGTTGTAACACCAAAGCCTCTCTGTTCCCGGCCCTCTCCTCTTCCCAGTGATATTGCCTTTTGCTTTACTTAAGCCACTACCTCCCCTGGTCTTGTTATTACCGATAACTAGAGCCCCTCCATAATCTTAGCTCGATTTTCTGCCACCATCCATCTCCCTTTGGTAACCAAGTCTAAAAGTCTTTAACTCCACCAGGCCCTATAAGTCATAATCCTATCACCTTCTGCTTTCTTTCAAGTCCTTCATACCTTTATTTTTCTCCTTATGCAACTAAATTCCAAGTCCAATCATTTTCAACTCCTTACAAACCACCTCAGGTAAATCACATCCTCCTTTTATTTTATTATACTCACCTGGCAATTCCCAGACTTACTGCACAAGTGCATCTGCATACTGTACACGGCTGGAGGGTAACATACATTATAATGATTGGAGTCAAACTAAATTCATGACCGTTAACTTCAAGTGCTACCACACAATTAAAATCCACATACCACTCTAACAGGTGTGAGGTGGTCTTTTATTGTGGTTTTGAGTTGCATTTCCCTAATAGCTAGTGCAATTGAACATCTTTTCATAAGTCCATTGGCCATTTATACATCTTCTTGGGGGAAGTGTCTATTCAGGTCCTATGCCCATTTTTTCATTGAAGTTTGTTTTTTCGTTGTTGAATTACATGAGTTCTTTATATTTTCGATATTAGCCCTTAATTGGAGGCACTGTTCACTTGAAACCAACATAATTTTATTTACCAATGTCACTTCAATAAAATTTTTAAAAAATCTATGTACCCATTTCATTCATTCTCTCATTTTCTTAACTGACCTCTTTTCAAAATTCCAATATCTCCTTTTCCACCTTCCCTCTCAGCAAGACGGCCTTTGTTGATAAAACAGGTGCAACGGGAAGAGCACCACCATAAGCTCACAAACACTGTCTTTTCTCCTGTTCCTAGCAATGGGCTGTCCATGTTCCTACCTAAAGCCAACTACTCCATTCCATCTCATCTTGTCAACTCTAGGATACCACTCGTGATTTTTTGCTCTCTCTTTTGCATCGCTTGTTTTCTGTTCTCTTCTAGAAAATGCATACTGGCAATCACGTGTAATCTCCCCTATTAAAAATGACAACCTCTTTGACTCATTCTCCTGCAACTACTGCCGCATGTCTCTGTTTTCTTCTTTCAGCAACATTTGCTGCGTTACCTTGAGTCCTTTCTCCAACTCATCACTTGCTATTTTCTCTTGAATCCACTCCACTTAGTCTTTTGAGCCAAATACTTCATTAAAATTAATTCTGGCAAGGTCATCGCTGACCTCTTCATTTCAAATATAATGAATATATTTTAAAATATAATAAATAGAATACATTTAGGTATAATAGTCAATTCTCAGTCCAAATTACTTTTGACTTATTAGCAGCTTTGATCCAGTTGTTCGTTCCCTTCTTGTAATGCTTTCTCACTTGCCTTACAAGAAAGCATTCTTATCTGCCTGTTTTTTCTCCTATGTTGTTGGCCACTCATTTTAACCTGCTTTGCTGGTTCTTTCTCATCTCTCTGAACTTGAAATGATATAGTGTCCCAATGCTCAATCCTCTAACAGCTTCTCTCAAAAAACTCACTCCTTTGGTGAATTCATAACATTTAAAATATCATCCATATGTTGTATATTCTTAGCCTAATCGTCTCTCCTGACACCAGATTTATATATCCAAGTGCTTACTTGACATCATACTTAGATATCCAATAGACATCTCAAATCTATGTGGAAAATCATACCCTCTCCTAATTCTGCTATGCCACAGGCTTTCCTATGTAGATCACTGGTTAATTTCATCCTGACAATTGAAGTTAAAATAGAAACGATCAAAAGTCATCCATGACATCACTCTTTCTCTCATATTCCACATCTAGTCTACCAATATATTTAATTAGTTCTACTTTCAAAATATATACAGAATCTGGGCACTTCCCCCTACCTCCACTGCTACCACCGTGGTCAAACCACTATCATCTCTTTCTTGGATTACTGCAGTGACCCCCCTGACTGGTCTCTCTGCTTCCATCCTTTCCTTCTTTCCATCCATTCTCAATGCAGAAACATAAATACTGTTAAAAACATAAGCCAGAATAAGTTGCTCCTCTATCCAAACCCTCCAATGGCATCTCACATCACTCAGAGTAAAGGAAGGACATACTAGCATTCTTGCTAGTTCTTGATCATGCCAGTTCCATTCTTGCCTCAGGGCCTTTGCCTGAAACGTTTTGCCCCCAGACATCCTCATAAGTGGTGATCTACTCACTTTATATTTTTTATTTACTGTGATCTCATTGAGGCCTTTTCTGACTACCATCTTCTGCATTTACCCACTCTCATCTTCACATCCCTTATTTATTTCCTTCTCATGTTTAATCTTCATCCTGAGTACTTATCGAAATTTGATACCATAATATATCACTTATTTCTGTGCATATTTTGTTTCCTTTTCCTCCAAACACTCTTTCACATGCGGTCTCTTTGTGCACTTTCACCTGCTCTTTCTGCAGCAAATTTAAGCTAGCGTAGCAATAGTTTCTTTGCCTAGAAAACAAAATTGATATTCTGCTTTTTTGCACAAATCAGTTTATATTATTACATAGATAATATATGTACATATTATACTTTTGTATAGTAGAATAAAATGTTTCCTTTTAGCCTTGGAAGGCATCTGTTACTAGAGAACAGTGAGAAATTTAAGTGAAATGAGAACTGAAAATACCATGCTGCTGATACACAGAGAGAAATGGAAGTTGGGAATCTCAAGACTTGGGACCTAGCTGTGGCCTTACTGCTGATTGGTTCTGTGAGTAACTGACAACCCATTTTAGCTGTGGTACTTAGCTATGTCCTCAGTAGGATTATGTGATTTCCTAGTTTCACATTTTATGTTTAAGTAATTTTGTTCTTTTGCCTCCTCAACCTCTAATATGAAAACAAAAATAAAAAAACTGAGTAAAATTTCAGGATACTTTTATATTTATTGAAAATAGTGACATACTCTAAAAAAAATCAGAATAAAGGAATTAGGGGAATGAAATTATTTTCTTCATATGCTTTATACATATTAACTCAAGTATACAGTCAACACAGAAGCAAACTCAATACTATTCTTTCCTGGAATCTTGACTTTCATATCAGGGCTATAATTCTTGTGGGAAGATGTACTTTGGAATTTGGAACTTTTAAGATTTTATAAAAATAAAAAAATAAAATATACAAAGTAAACATAAAAGTACATATATGACATAACCAGTATGGTAGCTAAGGCAGCCTCTGTCAGCAAACACATTAATATTTATGCAAAGTAATATTAAGTGAAATTTGTAACAATAGCCTTTCTTCAACTCATATCAGATTTTGCCACAAAACAGTTCAGGTGTTTAGCTGCTAAATGTGTCATGGAAAACTTTCAGTTTCCAATTCTTTAAAGATTCTGGAATTTCAGGTATGGGATTGTGGATCTGTCTTAATTTTATCAGTGGTCAATCAGAAGACAACTACTCTTTTTGAAAGATAACTACTGGAAAATCCTTTACCTCCTCCACAGGTGGCATCGCAATCTTCCCAGCCTGCGTGTGTCCACATGAACAGGGGTTCAGGCGCTTTCGTACTCTGATTCTCTGGAGGAGGGTCTGATGGAATAGTGTACTCATAGTGAAGTCCATAGTTCTGATCTTGAAACAGCAGCACCTACAATATAACACATTAAAATGATCAAGGCAGATGGGTCAAAGTATAGCACGTTCAATGTGAAGCATAAAACTAAGGATATTGGTAGCCTAAATGCTTATTATATGCTGTGCATGCTTCTTGAATATATCGTAGAAATGTGACATTCTTGCTTAAATGTTGACACTGTCATACTTCTGAAAAGACTGACATTTTCATACCTCTGAGCTGACATCATGAAGAAAAGACCACTTGAATGAGGTCAGAGATACCAGATCATTTTCTTTTAAGTCAATGGACTAGACAGCTTTCCAAAGCATGATATACATATGAGATGACTTAAGTAAGGGGGACAGGAATATGTGTCCTATCTAACAACCTATAATCTAATATCAATGCAGCCTTTCTATTCATATAAAATAGAAAGATGGATAGTAAGTCCCTGGATCAAAAGAGGAAGAGAGTAGAAGACTTTGGCACTTATTTTACTCCGTAAGGGCAGAGAACTTCTAAGCCAACTGGAGGACAGGAATTTCATTCCATGTATTCATACAGTTAGCTTTTAATTTTGGCAAGATTACTAATTTTCCATTTGTAGTAAAGATCACTTCCTTCAAAAAAGAATTTATGTTAAAATGAACTTTTTAATAAATATTAATTTAATAATAGTACAGTTATGTATGCACATGTAAACAGTGCAATAAATCATAAAGGATATATGAGAATGACTGAATTTGGGATAACACTGGACATAAGCAGGGGCCCTGTTTTGTTCTCCCTTGGTATCCTGTGCCAAGCTCAAAATTGGTCATGATGACAATCATACATATTTTAAATGAAAAAAATAATACCTAAAATATACTCATTTTAAGTAAAAGAATGAGTAAGTATATATGTTTCTTTATGAACACATTTGCACAAAATATGTCAAACAATTCCAAGGGATATAGCACTCCTATGAATCTGAGGATTTATGGAAGCAATCTATGTAATCCAAGGTGATACACAAAAACATATATATTTAAACTTTAAATTATGTTAAGTTATTAGGGAACTTTGTTCAGTACTTAAACTGTGTCAAGGTACTTGTAATGATAGGTAATTCAGAGTTAACACTCCATGAGAAAATTTAAAGGAGCCCAAGGTTAACATTCTTTACTTCTTTTTTTCAAAAGCTATTCAATATATCAACAGAAATACTAAAATATATTTTAATATGTGGACTGGGGAAATAGTGTGATGGCATCAGAAGTCAACTATGTCAATAATAAAAATAGTTTTTAAATTCACATATACATAACATACTGGGTACTAATTCTAAGTACATCACAGTGCTTATTTTTGCTTGAAATATCTCATTTGATGTTCCCAGTAATAAGTGATTCTCAGCTAAATTAGAGGAGAGAGAGAGAGAGAGAGACTGACTTACCATGTTTATGGACACAACCAGACTAACACATAGTTTTGAAACTGATGAAATGAACATATAAATAATAGCATTTTGCCAACTTATTTAATTAAATGAAGAAGTGTCTATTTTTCTAAAAACTTGCATTTTCATTGATAGAGCTTTAGATTGTCCTTGAATAAATAATGCATTTAAAATAGAGACATTGGCTACAAAACCATTAGCTCTTTTTGAAACCATTTGAAGTTGGCAGTGTGTTTTTGCAAGAAGGAAAGTGTGACCGTGTTACAGCTGAGGGCGCAGACTGACGCATGGCAGCAGAAGGTATTGCCTTTCAAAGTGCAGTACTGGCTTTCAGTCTGTAATACTCATTAAAGAAAAATATCTGAGAAGTGCCGTTTCCCTTGGATTACTGAATAAATCCAGGTCACATAGATGCCTTCTTTTAGACATAGTTCACTGACTTTAATTATGCTTCATGCTTCCAGGAAAAACCTTGGTAATTACCAGTCAAATTAAGGATTCTGCAGCAAGGAAATTCCCCTCGCCCAAAACTGAGGTCTCACATAAACTTTTAAGATTTTGAATTAGAGGCTCAGTAAAAGAGCTTCGGTCCTGTTCCATAAAAAACATGTAGGTTACACTCATATAAAACAGGCAACCTGATGGTATTTCCTGCAATCCAATCATTAAAAATGTTTGTTGTTGGGAATGATGTTATTCTAAGTGACCCCAGGTGAGCACTTTGTAAGGTATGTAAATATTTAATCACTCTGTTGTACACCTGAAACTAATATAATATTGTACATCAACTGTAAATGAAAAATAAATTTAAAACAATAAGTTGGGAATAGCTAGATATTGGTCATACGTTGTTTGTTTAGCCATTTTTTTCCCTCTCTCCAGACAGCATGGGGTACAGAGTAGAGTTTCCAATTTGAATGAAATAATAGGATCCAAAAATTATGGGGAGATGAACAAATATTTATGCAAAGTATACATACATTTATGATCCCAGGTTGTCTGGTGCAAAAAGCTTAGATCTAAGCTTTATATCAAGAGAGACAGCATAGATGATTAACACTTGGTTTGTTCACAGCTAAATAACTCATTGGGAGATAACACTGTGCAAATTATCTAACCCTTCTCATACTTAGTTGTTGTTTTTTACAATCGGCAAAATGGAGTAATAATAATACATGTGACACAGCGTTATTATCAGTATTAAATGCTATAATGAACATAAAGCACTTTTGGATAGTGTCTGACTCTTAGTGCTCAATGAATAGTGGTCACCATCATCACATCATTGTCATCATCACCATCAAGATTTGGAAGAGAAGGTCCCACTTAATCTCCTTGCTTCCTTTATCCCTGTGGTAAAACCTATCAGTTGCAGTTCTAGAAAACATCATTCCTTGAAACGTGGTCTGTGGACCAGTAGTGGTGGTATCACCTGGGAGCTGGTTAGAAATGTGGACCTCAGGACCAAATGAATCAGAGTGTGCCTTTCAAAGAGAAACCTAGTGTTTCGCAGGCACATCAAAGTAGGAAAAGCAAGTGGGCCGATGAGTGATTTCAACCTCTGGCTCTTGGACTAGCAACACAGATGTCTCCAATTGAAGATAAATTCAACTTAAATTGTGTATAGGTACTAAATAATGTGGCATACCACACTCCAAATAAAGAGTCAGTTGATCGTGTTTTAGAGTTGTTTTTATGTGTGGACTTAAAGAGGTGTTGAAGTGTCTGAATTTTAGACTTTGTCACTGGGATGGAAAACACGCCAGCTGTGCAGTCAGTTCTCTGGCTTCTGTGCCGTTAGCGCTGACTGCAATGATCAAGGTCAAAACGGGCATTTGAACCTGCCACCAGTTTGGGCACAGAGTCCCACTGTCCTGCTTCTTCCATTCCATACTCTGTCCTGCCCCATACCTAGTCTTTTATTACATGCTAAAAAAAAAAAACTTATCCCAAATATTCCAATTTTCATAGTTTTTTTTCGGGAATTAATTAAGCTAATAAGAAAGCAGAATAAGATAATTGGAAGTACTGTTAGATATATTTACCAAATCTTTTCCTCAGAAATAGCAACCATTTTATCACAGACATTTTATACAGAGTCAGACAATGCCCACCTCATGGGTGTATAAAATGCTATGATTTACCATATTATAGTACTCTCTTCACAGACATCTGCTCTGGTTAGTAAATATATGATTTTAGGAAAAAAGAGGAGTTCCTCACTGCCTGTAATTCACCTCTACTTTGAGTATGAGTCCTGTTCCTTTTGTAATAATTTCCATTGTTTGTATTTTTTGTTTTCTTTATTTAAATTCCATTTATATATTTTTTTATTTAAAACACATTTTTAAAAAACCCTGAAAACCCACCTCTTACATCATTTTGAATGTCTACCTGACAATTCAAATTTGGAAAAAAGATTAGGAAAGGCACGGTGGGAATGGCCTTTGCCATAGGGAGCTGATTACTCAATGTCCCCGACTCATACCAGGAGGTGCAAAGGTGACGTGGTAGGACCTTTGGCAGAGAGCTTCTCCCAGAGGCCTCGTCTTACGTAATGAACAGTAGTCCCCGCTAAGTTGAATGCTCCAGAATGTTCAATCTTCCAGTCACTATTGATAGACTGCTTTCCAGTGTCTCGGAGAGCTATAAAGATGTTTAAAAATATTATGAGAATTAACTAGTAAGCAGCATTAATCCATATCCACATCATATGACTTCGTTAAAAGGATTTCGTTCGTTTCTAAATTAATGGGTCAACTCCCTGACCTAAAACATGAGGCGTATCCTCGATGGGAAAGTCTGAAATTATAGCAAATTCCACAAACTCTCCTCTCCTGAAATTATTCTCTACTACGTGGTCATATTTATCTTGGCTTCCTGCAAACTCCTTTGGACACTTGATGTCTGTAATTCTTATTTTTGTCCTTAATGGCATGACATTTTTGACTTGATCTAGATCTCCCATGCCACCCAGAAAAGTGAGTCATTAAAGACAAGTCATTAAATTGCACGTTAACTAACAGATCAAAATGACAACGTTCTATTCATTACAAAAAAAAATTCTAAAATAATATGTTACATGTTAGTTTTAAAAACTGAACTCAGGACCTTTTCACACCTTTAGCTGTGTACAAAAATGGAACATAAATGCCAATTTTCACCCATAAACAGCATCATTTGTATAGAATTTTGCAAAACAACATTGTTTACCTAAATTTTTTTCTCTCTTTCTGTTTGAACTGATCTCTGCTGCTATTTAAATAAGATTCATGACATGGAAGTGAGATGTTATGATTACCATTTTAAATTAAAGATCCTTTTTTTTTTTTGGCAAATGGTTTAATTTTTTTTTTGATTTAAGCTTTTAGACTCTCCCATTTAACTGAATTATCTTCCAAAAAGTCACTTACATGTTCATTGAAGGCTTTTATGTTATAATTCTATAAAAATGTTTTGATAACTTAAGCCAATAAATCTTCCTAAATATTATTAAAGTTAATCTCTATTTATTGAATGCTTGAAGGTTTCCAAGTTTTTTATATTGTATATAATGCTCAGATAAATATACTGTATGCTAATTATGTATATAACTCAGTATTTCCCTTGGATAAGTTTCCAGATTTAAGATTACAGAGCCAAAGAAATTGAACACTTACAGATTTTGAAAAACAATTTCAAATTGGCTTTCATAAAGGTTGCTTCAATTTATGCTTTCATGATAGTGACTAAAGTGTCCATTTCTGAACACCTTGGAAGCACCTTTCTCTTGTATAATATTTAATCGAGACTAAATAATGATGTGTCAAGTATCAGCTATAAAGCAGGCAATCCTCAAAGTCCTAGGCAATTCTAAAATGAACAATATAAATATATTCTCTGGCTTCACAGAATTTATAATCTAGCTAGTGAATGAGAAATGAAACAAGTTATATAAATTACTAATTCTAATTATGCTGAAGCTTGTGTGGGAGGAGTCAGGAAAGGCTTGTCTGAAGGATGTCATTTACTGGAGATGGTGGACAGAGGAAAAAGAGAAGGAGCGAAAGATCATTCAAGACCGAGGAAACTACGGAAAGCTCAATGCAGCTTGGGGAGCATCCCGAGACAAGTGTGCATGATGCCGAACACACTGAAGTGAACCACAGAGATGAACCTGGAGAAGTAAGGAATGGATAGACCTGGTGGGCCTTGTTAATATTTTGAGGGTTTTTTTTTTCTCTAAGAAAAAAAAATGTAAAGCTCTACAAGATTTTGAAAAATATTGTGAAGAAAATGGACCGAGGTAGGGCAAATTTGGATAGGGAAGACAGGATATAACGTTAACTTAGTAGTCCAACTGAAAGTACTGGTGGCGTGGATTAGGGTGGTGGAGAAAAATATGAAGAGCAATTTAGGAGTGAAATTAATAAAATACGATGATGACTTGGTTGTCACGGGTGAAAGGAAGTGTCAGGTATGATGCTAGGTTTCTAAGATGAGAAAATGGGTGGGTTATGATGGCAAATGATGAAATGGGAAAGACTAGGAAGAGAAATGGGTAAAGAGAAATATCAGGAATTAAATTTTGAACAATCTAGGTTTTTTAAAATAAAAATTTCTTGTTTTATTGCTATGAAGCTTATTATTCATTTACTTATCTGTAATTTGCATTTTTATTTAAATTAATTAAATAAATTATTCATTATCTGTTGATGTTTTTCTGGTCCACTGAGGGATTTTTCTGGTGCTTATAATCGCATTACTACAAGCAATGTATTAATAAAACTATTGAAATTTTACCTAATTAATCTTAATTTCTATCAATAATATCTTTAGCATGTACTGCATATAAAATATTTTTAGATAAAATATTAAGCATATATATTTTTAGATTTATGAAAAATATATAAATATTAATTTTTACCTTGAATTTTAAACTTGAAAAGAGATACGTTGACAGAAAACTCTGCAAATACCATAATACTATTTACAAACGGATATGCTTCAAACAATGCTAAATTGATTTTTTAAATAATGATTTTGCCTAAAAGGTAAACTATTTCTTTGCATGTCTTTTAAAGTCTATTAAATATTTTGAGAAATCTTTTTGGCCTAGATTTGTACCATAGCCAGTATAATTCCATTCTCCCCACCTCTCGCTCCCATATTTCAATATATATTCAGGGCACAATTATAAAGGAATATTTTTTTGACAAATCTCTAATAAAAAATGCCTGAAAAAAACTTCTTAAAAAATTCCATACACCTAAATTATTTTTAAACTCCAGTCTTATAAATTTTGTCTTTTAACTAGAGATTAAGTTTTTAAATGTTTATAGAGATTGCTGGCCTGTTTTGATTTGTTTATACCATCTTATTTTGTGCTTTCTTTTTTCCTGCTTGCTGTATATTTCTGTTATTTTTCTCGTATCTTGTTTTCTATTGATTGAGTTTTTAAAATTTCATTTAAAAATTATATTTGGTTTTCTAAATATGTGTTTAGTTGATTCTACTTATTCTTGTAAATTTGTTAATTCCCCTTTTGTATATTTAAACATATTGACCATAATATTTTTATATTTTCTGTATATGTATCATATACAATACAACTATATTATATCTATGTCCGATTCTGCTCTCCCTTATTTTCACTGCTTTTGTTTGTAGCATCTATTTCCTTTGATGTTGTCTGAATTTTTTTTACTATAAAATTTTATTCGTTGAACTTTATAGAATTCCTTTGAGGCTTGTTTTGAAGGTGTATTACTTCAAAAAATTTGCGTATGCCAGCCACCTCAATAACCTTAAATTAAAAATAACCTTAATTAAAATAAATGTCTTGAAGGCTTTCGACTTCGCAGTTAGAATAAATTGGTGCCACAAATCCGTATGAACATTTGCTTTCGGTTACAAATTTTCAGGGAAGTTGATTTTCTACCTCTGCCGAGTACCAGTGTTAATACAGACACATTCTCTTTCTTTCTTCGTTTAGGTGCACGTGTATTTCTCTTTCTTCTTCACAGTGAGCTGGTAGCCCTTTGGAGTCCTGCTTTATGCAGGGGCCTCCTATTAGAGTCTCTATTTTGCAACTGTCTTAGGCTTTGTTTTCTGTCCACAGCATCCCTTGGCTCTCTAAGTTTAAACTGGTTACAGTGTTGCAGGAAGTGACACCCGATGGAGGAATTTGGACACTCAGACAACTTTGTTAGACAAGGAGAATTAAATGCCGGCAGAGAGCGTGGGGTTTTCAACAGGCCCAAAGCACGAGCTCCCCTTGGTTAGATTTTTTACAGCTTATATACTCTTGCAGTGTCCATGCAAGGGGTGCGTGATTTTTGTCTGAGGTTCTACATGTACTTTGTGACTCAGGACGGAGAGGGGGAGCTTTGAGTTGGAGGCTGCAAGGGAAGAGGAATTTCCAAACCACTGGTCTTATCTATTTACAGGTCATTTTACCTTATAGAACCCACAACCTTGACATTATTAACACTGTTATAGGATACTGGAGAGACGGGACACTGAGGCTATAAGCAGAAAGTAGCACTTACTGATGCCAGCACCTGCTCAGCGGATTCCTATCCAAAGGCTAAGCCCCGATTGTAACATAACAAGCAGTTTTATACAGTCTTATCATTCCTACACCGCTACAGAGATAAGGAAGGACATTAGTTGATTGGCAAGCCATGAATCAACAGATGTGAGCTGGAGAGTCCTGGAGGAGGGAGAAGGCTGTTAGGAATGGACTTTAACTGGCTGAGTTGGTCATTTCTGCAAGCCCTTTCCTTTCATTTTTTAGATGCTTCCTTTTCTCTCTTACCAGAATTAAGCATAAGTGGGACTTCAGGCAGCTGAATACTCTGGCTTCCTATTCTCACTTTTCTTTATAGCATGTGAGTATTCATTAATTTCTTTTTGGTTCAGAGTTAAATTTAAAAAATGTTCTTTTTTCCTCCTTTTGTGTTTTGCTCAACACTTTTAATTGTTTTTAGTGAGAAGTTTTTCCATAGTGGTTGTATGCAAAACGGCAAGCAAAGTAAGATGACCCATGTGATCTTTTTTAGATTTTTAAAAATCATAAGCTATAGTGATGTTATAAAGATATAACATATGATCTCTCTGACCTACTTTACTCTCCATTTTAGGCTTTTTGATAAATTATTAAATTATTAACCAAATAATAAAGTCACAATCTTCAGAAAAGCAGATAATAATTGCATATGGGAATATAATTCAAAGAGAGTAATGAAAAAGAATAATTGTATTGGGAGGAAATTAAATGTCTCCTATGAGATAATATATAGTTTGATGTAGACAAGTTAATTTGTTACAGAATGATTAGTTTGCCAGGGTATGATCTATTTTCCTTTCTTTTTGCTAATGCTTTTTCAGATGAAGATTTTCAATGACTTCCTTCTAATGCCCAAAGGAGCCTTTAGGAAATGTGATTTATGATATGTATATTCTGCCATTCTTTAGGCAGACAATACATAGCACAGGCTTGAAATCTAGGATTTCAATACTGTATTATTTTTTTTTCCAAATTTACCCCTCATCCATGTGCTCTAGCCATCATTATTTGCCCAGTTGTTTAAGCCAGAAACCTAAAAGTCATCTCTGAATCTTCATCTTCTATCAATATTCACATACATTCTCCAACAAGTTTCAACAGTTCAACTTCTTCAATGCCTCTAGAAACCACTGGAGTTTTCCTGTTCTCTTGATTGGATTGTGCAGCCGGTCTCTTCGTCTTCATGCTTGCACCCACCCACTAATTCATCAGAATAACTGCTTTTTCCCCTTGCTTAAGTAAGTAAGGAAACTTACTGGGTTCTTGAATAAACATGGTAACATACTAGTATTTTCAACCTTTATTTAACCTCAGACTAGTATTCAGGATGTTTAGGGACACTGATTCTATTTCCTTATACAAGGAAAAGAACCTGGCAGCTCAGGCCTAAGCCTAATACTAAGCACAAGGAAAACCGACATTAATAAGGCCATACACTTAACACAGATACGTGATTCCATATTTAAGCTGAATGGTCTTTTAATAACAAAAAGCTATTGGAGATTTATGTTTACAGATCTGCATCAGGGAAAGAAGATGGGATCTGGCAGACTTGGAGGTAGTGATTAGAGAAGAAAACTGTCATTTCATGATTCGTATTCCTCTGAATTAATTCTAGACACCAATTGACACTAGTTAAGAGAAGGGGAAAAGAGAGAATTTGGAGGAAATTCAAGGACAATGTGTTCGTATATGACATGTACTTTAAAATCACAAATGTTGCATGGAAGGCAATGATTAAAAAGAAAAAGTGAAAGGGAGACAATAAGAACCAGACACTATGAACACACGGCTTGGGTTTAAATCCAGGGTCACAGCTTTTTAAATGTATGACCATGGAAAAGAAACTTAAACTCCCTGTTCTTCTACTACCTGATTTTAAAAATTAGCGGCACATATTTCAGAGTTGTTGTGAGGATTTATTTAACGGATATATTTAATGCGCTGGCTCAGACTAATCACTATACAAATGTGAACCATCTTTTCTTAATTAAATTTTACTCAGAAAGTCTTTACTATTTCCTGTGTGCCAGACTCTGTTTTAGTTACTGCAGATATAGCTCTGAGCAAAAGGACCCCTGCCTTTAAGAATTAACAATGGAGATAGAGACTATAAAAGCATACGTGTAAACAAATAAGAAAATTCAGACAGTGATAAGTGCTATAAAGGAAATAAAGCAGGACAATGTAATAGAGAGTAGCTTGGTTAGGGGTCACAGTGGACATAAAAAGAAAGTGACAGATTTGAATAACTGACAGGATTTGCTGATATATTAGAGCGATAAAGAGAATTATCAAGGGAAACTCCTAGCTTTAGTATAATCTATTGGATAGAAATCAGTGACTGTGATAAATAATGCCCCCTCCAAGATATCCATGTCCTACAAGGTAGATATTATACAAAGTATCTTCTCTGAGCACAATGAGGTGAAGTTAGAAATCAATAACCGAAGGAAAACTGGAAAATTCGCAAATTTATAGAAATGAAACAACACGAACAATGAATGGCTCAAAGAAGAAATCATAAGGGAAATTAGAAAATACTTTGAGACAAATGGAAATAAAAACATGACATTCTGAAACTGATGGGACACAGTGAAAGCAGCGCTATAGGGGAAATTTATAGTTATAAAAGCTTACATTAAAAAAGAAGATGAACAATCTAACTTTACAACTTAAAAAATTACAAAAAGAATAAACTAAACTGAAAGCTACCAGAAGGAAGAAAATAATAAAGATTAGAGCAGAGATAAGTGAAATAAAGAATGGAAAAATAATTGATAAAAATGAAACAGAAGCTGGTTCTTTGAAAAGATCAACTAAATCGACAAACCTTTAGCTAGCTTTACTATGAAAGAAAAAAGAGAGACAACTAAAAAAACAGAAATGAAAGTAGGAACATTATGATTGATGTTACAGTAACAAAGAACAATAAAGCACTATGAACAACTGTATGCTAACAAATTGGATAACCTAAGTGAAATAAATAAGTCCCCGTAGACACAAAACCTACCAAGACTGAATCACAAGGAAACAGAAATCCTAAATATATCTATAACTAGTAAGCACACTGAATCAATAATCAAAATTATCCCAACAAAGAAAAGCCCTGGACTTTATGGCTTCATCGGTAAATTCTACCAAACATTTCAAAAAGAACTAACACCAATCCTTAGATTTTCTAAAGAACTAAAGTGGAGGGAAGACTTCCTCACTCATTCAATGAGGCCAGCACTTTCCTGATACCAAAGCTAGACAAAGATGTTACAAAGAAACAGAACAAATGAACAAAATAAAACTACAGACCAATTTCCATTACGAACATTATTGTAAAATTCATCAGCAAAATACTAGCAAACCAAATTCAGGAGCACAAAAGGCATCCAAATCAAAAAGGAAGAAGTAAAATTATTTCTCTTCACAGATGATATAATCTTATATATAGAAAACCCTAAAAATTTTACAAAAAAATAAACTGTTAGAACTAATAAATGGATTCAACAAAGAAGCAGGATAAAAAGTCAACACATAAAAAGTAGTTGCATTTCTATGTACTAACAATAGAGAAAGGAAAATGAAATTAAGACAATAATTCTATTTACAATCGCATCAAAAAGAATAAAATCCTTGGGAATTAACCAAGGAGATAAAAGGCTTATACAGTGAAAACTAAAAACATTGTTGAAAGAAATTAAAAAAGATATAAATGGAACCACATTCCAGGTTCATGGATTGGAAGACATAATATTATTAAGTTGTCAACATTATCCAAAATAACCTACAAACTCAATGTAATCCCTATCAAAATCCCAGTGGCCCTCTTTTTTTTTTTTTTGCAGAAATAAAAAATCCTATCCTAAAATTCATATGAAATCTCAAGTGACCCTAAGTAGCCAAAACAATCTTGAAAAAGAAGAACAAAGCTGGAGACTCACACTTCCTGATTTCAAAACTTACTAGAAAGCTACAGTAATCAAAACAGTGTGCTACTGGCATAAAAACAGACATGTAGAACAATGGAATAGAATACAGATCCCAGAAATAAACCTTCTTCTATTTAGCCAAATTATTTTTGACAAGGGTGCCAAAATCATTCAGTGGAGAAAGGACAGTTTTTCAACCAGTGGTGCTGGGAAAACCGAGTAACTACATGCAGAAAAATGAAGTTGAATCCTTAACTAACACCATATACAAAAATTAACTCATAGTGGATTAAAGATCTAAATGTAAGACCTAAGAACTCTTAGAAGAAAACATAAGGCAAAAGCTTCACAACACTAAATTTGGCAGTGATTTCTTGGATGTGGCACCAAAGGCACAGGTAATAAAAGAAAAACAAACTGAACTTCACGAAAATTAAAAATAATTGCATATACAAATTATTTCTCTTCACAGATCAAAAGACACTTTTAACAGAATAAAAAGCCACAAATTGATAAAATACTTATATATCATATATCTGGTAGGGGATTAATATCTAGACTATATAGAGAACTCCTAAAATTTATCAACAAAGAAAATCGAACAACCTAATTCAAAAATGGGCAAAGGACTAGAATGGACATTTCTTCAAAGAAGATATACAAATGACCAACAAGCACACAAAAAGATGCTTCAGCACCAGTAATCCTAAGGGAAATGCAAATCAAAACCACATTGAGATATCACCTCAAACCCATTAGAATGGCTACTATTAAAATAAACAGAAAACGACAAGTGTTGGTGAGGATATAGAGAAACTGAAACCATTGCACACTGTTGGTGGGAATAAAAAATGGTGTGTGGCAGTTTCTCAAAAAAATTAAAAATAGAATTACCATGTGATTCAGCAATTCTACTTCTAGGTATATGCTCAAAAGAATGAAAGGAAAGGTCTTGAAGAAATATTTGTACACCGTTTTCACAGAAGCATTATTCAAAACGATTAAAACATAGAAGCAACCAAAGTGTCCACGGATGAAGGAATAGATGAAGAAATGTAATGTATACAAACAATGGAGTATTATTCAGCCTTAAAAAGGAAGAAAATTCTGACACTGCTACAGTGTGGATAAATCTTGAGGACATTATTCTAAGTGATATAAGTCAATCACAAAACGATAGTTACTGTATAATTCCACATCCATGAGGTATGCAGAGTAGTTGAATCCGTGAAGATAGAAAGCATAATAGTGATTATTGGCTAATGGATATAGAGTTTCAGTTTTGCAAGATGAAAAGACTTCTGGAGATGATAGTGGTGGTAGTTACACAACAAGGTGAATATACTCAATGTCAATGAACTGGACACTTAACATAATTAAGATGGTAAATTTTATGTGTATTTTACCACAATAATAAAAAAAAGTATTATTAAGGGGAAAAAAAAAAGATATCCATGTCCAAATCCCTGGAACCTGGAATGCTACCTTACATGGTAAATAAACAAACAAATAACTTTGCAGATATGATTAAATTAAGGATCTTGAGATGGGGAGATTATCCTGGATTATACCAGTGGGCCTGAAATGCAATCAAGATGTACCCTTATGAAAGGTAGGAAGAGGGAGGTTTGAACATAGAAAAAGAGGAGAAGGCAATGTCACCAGGGAGACAGATGCTGGAATGATGTGGCCACAAGCAAAAGAATGCTGGTAGCCATCAGAATGGATGTTCCCGTAGAGTCCTCAGAGAGAGCATGGCTTTGCAGACATCTTGATTTTTGGTCCATTAAAACTGATAATAGCTTCCAGTACTGTGAGAGAATACATTTCTGCTATTTTAAAACCACCAAGTTTGTGGTAATTGTTACAGTCTTAGACCAGTAATATGGTGAGATTTACTATAATGGGCAATGCTAAAGGAGGACGAGGTTTCTGCATGGGACAGAAATAAAATTTTGGAATTAGACTTATTATTTCTGAGGTATATGTGAGACATTTGATAATTTGCATCAGATAAATGGGGACAGCAATGAAGCTCCAAGGGATTCCCTAGGGAAATAGCGTAGCAGGGAAGCGAGCAGGGCTGGGCTTGAGCCAACAGCATGGGAACATTTGGAAACCATTTAGAGGTTGAGAAGCCTACACAAGAGACCAATAAGGGGTGTCCAGTGAAGCAGGGGTCCTCGGGTCTGAGAAGCCAAAAGAGAAAGTATTTAATGAGCTGAAGAAAGGTCAACAGTTTTGGACACTATTTATAGTGCAAATAACATGTGATCATTGAGTTGTCAATATGGAGGGCATTTGCTGACCTTGACAAAGGCAGTTACAATAGAGGGAAGACAGAAACAAGAATGAATTGGTTGAAGAGTCTGAGAAATAAGGAATTAGAGAGAGTGTGGAGAGTTCCATTTGTAAAACCGACTTGTTTACTTAGCCACATTTTTTAGATTACTAAAAATCACAGTACAATGTAGACTTTTGAAAAATTTGAGAAAACTCCATTTGAGACATCTATATTCTTTTCCAGCTTGGAAAAAAAAAAAAAAAAAGAAAACATATTCCCCAGCAGAACAGCCAAATGTCTGCTAGTGAATGAGTGCATTGAAATTGTCTGGAGTTAGCATAGTGTCTCCAAAAACTGGATATTGGAGCTTTAATCTGAATTTGGACATCTGGGATGATTTACTCGCACTCAAAATACATTTCAAAACCATATTAGGTAAAAACAGATAAAATTTAAATATTAGCAATAACAAACTAATGGGTGTGCCACATGACAAAGGATTTATTTTCCTGTCCCCTTTTCTCAAATGTTCCTGCTCCTAGAAAGCAAACCCTAATGAGAAAAATAATTCGATTCAAATGTAGACTATTCCCAATACTGCAGAGTAAAAACAATCCTGTAATATTGGATTTTTTTACCATCTACAAAGTGTTTCCCAACTGGGACACTATTTCTTATTTGAGAAAGAATGAGAACATTATTTTTGTTACAAAGAAAAAAAAGCATGAAGGTTTTCTTTAAAAATATAAATATAAAGTTTAAATCCTGGGGAAATATTAAGTTTTTTGCCAGACCTGATCACATTAGATCTATCTGTGACTTTAAAAGATCATTTTATATGACTTATTAGTTTGAAATTTTAATATACAAAACAATATGTACTTTGACAACTTAATATTTTCTTCCATATATTTAAAAGTCATTAATTGGCCTAATTAAAATAGCTGATACAATTCTTTCCACAATAATAATTAAAAATTTAAAATACCCTCATCATAGGTGAGTGTACCTGAAGTGAGGTAAGAGAGAGTGATGTTTCCCATTAACAGATCAAGATCCTTTTAGTATGTAGAAAAAAATTTTTAAGAACTTTATGAGATTTCCTAATTCTAAAGCAATTATTATATATACACACACACGTATATGCATTTATATATGCAATAAATTTCAATACGTGTATATGTATGTATATATATGATATAAATATATTTATGAAATATGTTTATACAAATGCATATATATGAAATAAAACATACCCAAATTCTCCAATGACTGTTTTCTTTTTTTAATATGGACTAACATATGGAAGCAATTTACACCCCCCTAAAACACATAGACGGCCAAATTGCTTTTGCTCCTGGGAAGTCCCTGGGAGAGAAGGAAAGAAATTTCTACTTGATATGACAAGAGGTGCTTCCTGGGAAATTCAAACACGTAACTAGAAACAGACTGACATCCTCATCATCACAGAACTCTCAGGGCCCGGAGTGGGGCTCGTGTGTGAATGGGCTCTGGGTTTTGTAGTACAGGTTACCTAAGTAGCTATGTGCCGGCTTTTCCTCCACGACTTTGATTCTTCTTGCTCCAGTAGGTATCACTAGCACTTCCACGTAACCTATAAGATTCAATAAAACATGAAATAAATCTCGAGTTCCTATACGATCTCTTTTCTTAATTGACTTGCCCTTCTTTTTTGGATTTTGGGTTTTGCTATGATATATTAATACTTATGGAAAGGAAAAAATTCACGTACAAAAGCTATCATAATTTCAGGTGGAGAAGTTGTTTGGAAAGATGTTAAGTCTATAGCACATCAAAGGCAAACAGTCAATTGCATTTTATGTAAAAAACTCAATGATATCTTATGAGTTGTGAGTCCGGAGAAAACACAATGGGACAGCAAGTTAGAAACATGTGGGTCTTGGAACAGAGCAATAACCTCAGATTTTGCTCATGGAACTCCTTTAATTTAAGAAGTGTGTGGAAGAAGAAGATGCAAGTGGAGAGAAAACAGCCAGAAGGGAGTAGGTCCCTGGAGTAGCTGAGCTGGAACAAGAGAAACTAAGCCCTCCCCGAGGAGACTAACTGAAGCTGGGGCTGGAGACAAGTAAGTGTAACCATGCAAAACAATCTCGTGTCACCTAGGAAGGTGTCAGACAGGTAGAACACAATTAGCTGTTTCTCAGGAAAGTTTTTTCAGTGGAAGTTTAGGAATGCTCGCTATAAGATAAGATAAAGTGGGATAGAAGTAATGCTCATTATAAGATAAAGTGGGATAGAAGTGAAGATGTACAGAAAAAATCAAAATCAAGACTTCATTTAGTGTAGTCAGTATAGAGTAGACGCCTACTTTTGGCTGAATAGTTATGCTTTCAAAATATATTGAGAAAATATTTAATATTCTAGTATATCTGTGTAGCTCCACATATATGAGAAAAGTCTAATTTCAAAATTACTTTTAAAAAGGCACAATCGCTAATCCCAGAGTTGTCGGCTGTTGATTAATTATTCAAATTCCTGAAACTGTTTCAATTATTTGGTCTATATCAAAAGGTAGCATACACCCCACCTGGTGGCAGTGGCTGGAATTAGAGGCATGTGCTTTTTGAATCATAATTTCCATTAGTGAACACTGCTTATTCAATTTAACCGTTTTTTAGTAATAGCAAACCATACAAGCACTATCCTTTTGTTACTTGAACAAATAGGCAGCAATGAAAATAGAAACAAATGCTTACTGCCTATTTATACTCAGAAGTAAGGTAAGAAGGCCTCTGCACCCAATGAGCTTATAATTGAATTGGAAAAACAAGGCAGAAATATCTTATAAAAATGTGAGTCAAATAAAACTTCACAAATTAAGTTTAAAAGATAATTCGCAAAATGATATGGTTACTTCCTTACTAAAGAACATAAACCATGTTGTTTAAACTGCCCCCTGCTCTGCTCACATCACCACTCAAAAGGTTTACTGCTATTTTTAACTCACAGAAATGGGATTTATTTTTCCTTTTTCCCTTTTAAATGGCTATATACATTACTCATGTTTAAGAAACACTGACATCAACCAGAATCACTATGATTCAGAGAAGAGAACATTTCTATAGCCAAGGAAAGCTTCACAAAGGAGTAAACAGACAGACTGTCTTTGAAGAATGAATAGGATAAGGATATAGAAAAAGGATGAGTTCACTAGGTATAAATAGAAGTGAGGAAGTAAGTGGTATCCTTAGTAGCACGTGAATAAAATAATTCTGACAGAATTAGAAGGTGTAAGAAGATGGCCCTACTAATGAGAGTTTAAATATATGCCCAGGACAATGAATTTATCAGTTTACAACTACTGAACATTCTAAAGCAAGGAACTTGGTAATCAGATACTAGTTTGAGAGGCTTTATCTGACAGCAGGTTGCAGAATGACCAGCAATGTAGTTGTAAATAACAATGTTGGAAGTCTAGTGTAAAAATCCAGGCTGGTAGAGGCTAAGGTAGAAAACCCAGAAGGCACCGCGAAGGAAAAAAAAAACATTCTGAACTTGAGAACCAATAGAAAGTGGGAGCATAAACATTGAACACAATGTTTTATTATTACTTATGTGAGAATGGGGCCATTATTTACAGGAATATGGAAGTCAAGTTGTAGGGATAATCTGATAAACTCAGCTTTGGGATTTGTGTTTAACAAAATGGTGTAACACACTAGTAAAAATATCCAGTAAGAACTCTGGAACATCAAAAACTCCAGAGCGAGGTCAGGCTATTGTCCCTCTGGGAGGCATCTTTGCAGAAGCAGTCTCTGAAACCATAATAGTAAGTGGAGAAAACAGAAAGAAATCAAGGACTCCACCTTGGTGACGGTCATTAACAGAGATTAAAAATAAATCAGAAAAGAATACAGAGAAGGAATAATCCTGAGTAGGGGGAGATCTGCCTATTTCGGTGCAGTGGGGTCCTATGGACTGGAACATTTCAAGAGAAGTTGTTGGAAAACTGTGTCATAAGCTGTAGAGACATGAAAGAGAAAAGTGACTAAGGAGATGGTGACTGGATGTCACAATCAAGAGGTGACTGTTAATCTCTGAGCAAATAAATTTAGCAAAGTGTTTGGGGGATATTAAATTTCAGTATGTTAAAAAAAAGAAAAGCGGACAGAGGACAGTAGAGATAGTAACTGTAAATTTCTGTTTGAGCTCAGCTGGAAACTCAGCCACATTGTACATCAGGATAGTAGTTACATCTAAATTTATAGTTATATCTAGAACAATTTTCTATCATTCAATTGGAATTGCTTGGAGGATAGGTGGGTTAAACTGAATTTAACTAAAGAAGAAAAAGAGGAAGAAAGGTATTAAGCAAAACATTTGAAGAAAGATAGCCAATAACTGGGGGCCTTGATATTTTCCAGTAAATAAGCCATCTAGCACAATTGAGAATGCACGTTTTTTAAAGAAGTGAATATTAGAGAGCTACTGCCAAGCTTAAAAGTTGGAAAAAGGCTGTGAGGTCAATGTTATAAATTTTACCCTCATGTTGTGACAGTTTGCTTTGTATATAGGAACACCTTATCCTACTTTATAACCGGTTCCCATTATTAATCAGCCATCTTAAAATGGCAATAACAATCATTTTCATGGTAGTTACAATGAAAACCGCCACATTTGGAACAAATGCTATGTGCTAGTCACGATTATAGGTAATTTAGACAAAATTATTACATTTAATCAAAATGATAGCATCCAAGGTAGATATTGCATTTCTCGTTTAATAGGTAAGAAAATTAAGGTAGAAAAAAAAATACATTTTTCATGACTGCATTGTAAGTAACTAGCTGACCCAAGCTTTGAACCCTTACAGCTATGACTCACTGATATTATTTTATAAAATGAATACATGACACTATGACTCTCCTACAGCTGTGGCAAACATACAAACAAGTATGTGTTTGTGTTCCTTACATAGAATCAGTATCATTGTCTCTTATACTAAGAATAACACATTTTATGCCCATTTTCTTTTTAGTGTATATTGAGAACTATATAGTTCCACAACTGGCCAAATACACAATTTACTTTTAAAAATTCCTTTAAAAAATTATCCCCTGGCTAGGCAAATTACGGTGAAAAACATGATAAACGTACTAAAACAAAAAATCTTCTTAAGTTTATTTTCTAGCTCCAACAAAAATGATTTAGCAAACTCTAAATAGAGCACGGGGACCAAAAACACCCACATGTGTCTGCACATGTGTTACTCATACAATATATACAGTGCGCAGGGCCAACTGGACCAAATAAGGCTGCAATTTCTTCAAGAAATTCTAGGATGTCCATAAACTATAAGGATAAAATTATCTCAAGAGAAATGAATACAACGTTCCTAAAGCCACAAGTAGAGAAATCCATACTATAATTAAGGACTCATGCAGATTTTTGTTTTTTCAAGTTCTTAACAACATGTTTCATTGTTAATTAAATTAACAAATATTAATGGATCACACACTATGCTGGTCATTGAGGATATGATACTGAACAGAAATAGCCATGATATTTTTCCTCACCGTTCTTAAAGTACAGTATGGGGGTAAAGACCAATGAGTGTTCAATTACAAATGTGATTAGAGCTGCACTGTATGGATACCAACATGGTACACATCGCTAAACTAGTTGCTAGTGATAGGAGGTGAAGGTTGTTCAGGGAACACTTCGCTGAGTAAGTGACATATAAACTGAGATCTAAGTTATATCTGGGAATTAACTAGGCAAAATGAAGAGGAAGCTAACAGAACAGTATTTTTAAATGCAAGGTACGGAAGAAAGCACAGTCAGTTGAAGCATCTATAAGAAGTTGGTGGCTAAAACAGAGAAGGAAAGGAACCGTGGTGTGAGATGATGTCAGAGAGATAGGGACAACAACATCATGTAGGACCTTCTTTTTATGGTTCAAGTTAAGAATTCTTGTCTCTTCCCTGTGAGCAATGTGAAACTAGCACAGAATGTAAGGAAGAAAGTAATATTACTAGTCTCTGATACTCTTAATATCTTAGGCATTGCAGACATATTCCAAATATCACATGCTATTTGTATAACCTACCCATGGCAAACAAACAAATGAACCAAAGTAGAAATTAAGGTGCAATAAAAACAAAGGAGGTTTGAGTAAGAATCTGAAGAAAATGTATCCACATAACTACAGTCAGAATGACAAGCATCACTGATTTGTTAACTGTTATTTCTGTTTTCTATGCTTGGTGGAAAAATCAAGTGTTATTATAATTAAATAAAAATATCAGTGCTGAATGTGCACCAGTATTATTCAATGAACTGTTACCACGCATATTAAATAACTAGGCAAGACTATGCTTCAAAAATTCTAGTATCTTTAAATCTTTAGTCTTTCAGTCTTTATTTGAACTGATGCACTACAAATACCTCTCCCATAACAATCAGGCTGAAAAGCTCATTACAATTGCACTTCTTAGTTGAAAGTCTGCGAGCCTGTTATAGTGACATATAGCTTTTCTAAATGAGTTCTGGCAGATTTTGACTTGTAGGACTTGTCACCTTTTACACAGCTTTGGAGACTGAGATTTTGATCTGTAATTTCCCTGGGCCTTTGTTACTTTTGGGCCTCAAAATCTTCAAGCTCACTTATCTTTTATTCTGCTGGGGCCTAGCCACAGTTATATTCAACTTTAGAGGGCTGTGTCTAATTTTCTTTTCTGAAGGACTCTTTTATCTAGAATGAACCGTTTTCTTTATTATTCAAACATAAATGGTTTGTTCTTTGTACTCAAACTGTAACAGATATTTTAGTCTCAGGTTTTTTGCTTGTTTGTTTTTGAACAAGAAAGGAATTTAAATAGGAAAAAGTTGATATATGTAATATAACTATACTACAGATGATGAAAATATCATCATAAACACTAAGATAGTTCAACACATAAATATCTGGTCAAGGCACTAACATAAATGCCAAAAGGTTTGCTTCCTCCCAGTAAGCTTGAGGTCCTGAATATAAAGCATTTTCTATATGTAAAGTATATTTGTGGGTCATTGTATTTCAGGATAGATAGTTTTACTTTTTGCTGTAGATCACTTTAAACCTCATACTATGTAGATCATTCATAGTCATTTTATCCTCATATCCCCTGAGTAGTAGTATACATAGATGAGGACACAAAAGAACAGAAGATGACTTGCCATTATTAATACACCTAGAACATCATCCCACATCTTCTGATTTCCCCTGTTATTGTTTTCACTGCTACAGACTCTCTGTTTCCAAAAATTTGTTCCCTTCAAATTTAGTAAAACATTAAGAAAAAATAAAGAAAACAAAAAGCTGAAAACCTGAAGACTAATATTCTCAGTAGTTGCTTCAGGCTGTTACTAATCACTGTTCTCTGTTAGACATTACAATTTACATTGGAGAATAAGGTCTGTAGAAACCTGATAACATATGCCAATGCAAATTAGGTTATTCCCTTGCTGCTCCAATTAATTAAATGCACAAAAGATGATTTCATATTTTCATTATTGGGAAATGGGTTTGTTAGAATTTCTGGCTCATATCACATGTATTGTATATCATCATGAAAAATCATTCAATATCCATTACAAAAGTCTTCAATAGAATCAGAACTGTGATTTCTAAGTCAAGTTCTATGTAATCTCTGTCCCCAAAGATGTTCGGATTATTAATATAAAAAAAATTAAAAATAATTACCTGCTCCTCTGGTATGATTAAAATCTCCTTTAATTATTTTGCATGATTTTCCATTGCCATTGCATACACCACAATGATCTTCCCTTGCAAGAGACCCTAATAAACCATCGCAGCCAACTTTCTGTAACAAGAGAATGACAGTACGTCGTAAAGTGAGATATTTTCTTTTTATTTTTTAAACACTAATTTAGGACAAACCTAGTCTCTACAAACTAGAAATATTTAATTAAAAAACTACTAAAATGTCATTTTCGCTGGTGCAAACTAATACAGCAAGTTCACGTCAAATAATATCATCTGTAAAGTGACCATATAGCAGGACAGTGATGAGAGTACTTTTCTTATATTAAAATGAAATGATATCCTAAAGCAATGTGGAAAAATATTATTGAGATAGCTGCAATTTACATAAGTCACAAAGGAAATCACAATTCTATTAAATATAACTTAATTAATCTAATGCATTCTACTCAATATAGAACAGATAACAGATATTCATTATATGGATGGCTTCACTTCTAAAGCGGTTGTAAAGCAAATACTGAATATTAAATATTAACTTTGTGAAAACCAAACACAAATGTTTATTTTCACTACAGTTCACAAATAAAACTTCTATGCCCATCTTCTTTGGCACCCAGCACACAAATGTGCGTAAGAAATGCTCAAAACCCATGGATGCCATAAGAAAATATAATCAGTGGGAGAATTAATTTTTATATGCTTCCAGAAGAATTATGTATAAAAATCTTCTGAGATTAAATCATTGACTCTTTCCTAGTGAATAATGTTGGTCTCCCATTGATGTTCAGTAAATATAATCATATTTTACCAAGTCGTGTGTACTCAAAGGGCTGAATCTCATATGTCAATACTGTCAGAAATAAATGGTAGTATCACACAATTACCTCTAAATAGAAGGATCTGCAAGAGAGACTGATGACATATCCATTTATAACAAGTAAAAATTATTTGAGGAATTTTTAAAATATTAAATAAAACAGAAAAAAAACAGGGTCTTTTTTTCTGTCGTTGGTGTTGTGATGGGGGAAGCAGGAAGATGATAAAACACAGCTGTAGGGTAAATGTCCTGAGAGAACAAAAATCACATGAAACCTGCATAATATAGCATCATTTCCTTTTGTCATGGAGAATGTATCAGTGTTAAGAGATAGACAAAGCAATGCATTAGTGGGAGAATTCTGACCAGCAATTCAAAGCATATCCAGGGAGAAATAAAGAGAACGTTTGGTTGAAAGAGGTGGCCACCACAGAATACAAAAATACAAAAACGGTATGAGAAATGTTCACTAAGCAGCAGCCATGAAAAGACCCAGAAGTCTTGGGGTGGAGGAAAAAAAATCTCTTCTTCACGTACAAATGAAGAAAAAATTTAAAGTCCAGAGTGGTTTTGAAATGATAAAAGCACAGTTATTACTCTATCCCTAGCATCCAGCTTGTTTCTTGGCAAATACAATAAATCCAGTAAGAAGTAGTTAAATGACTGAATAAATGAGTGCCTAGTAGTCTCTTGGTTTTTTCTAACCCTTGTAACTGTGATATTACACATCTATAAATCTAAAATAAAAGTCAGGGATACACATAATGCCATGGCTTGATAATCACACATTTTTAACATAAGAATCAAAGATTTTGTATTTTGTAATGGATAGTCTCAAATATCCATACTTATCAAAATATGCTCATATAACTCCAAAAGTTGAGGATGAACAACTTTGAAAAGACAATACATTTTAGCTGGAGGTACCACTGGTAAGCTGGAGATAGAAAGATAAGGTGATAACACAGAGCAGAGCTTTCCCTGTCCTTTCCCATGATGGAAATACCGTAGAGCCAAATTGGGTCACCAGAAGAAAGCTACCTATTTTTAATAACCTTCTTGGTCCACTCACCACACTTAGAATTCTACATTCAGCTTGGGTGCTATGTATTTTGTGATAAAACAAAACACTCAAGCCAAACCCAATACATACAAGGTTGTCAGGGGGGAAAAAGCATGTTTTTAATTATATTGAAAGACTGAATAAAGTGTTTTAGTTAAAAACTTAGAATTTTGAAGTATTCCAATTCATAGAATTTTAATGATAATCATCGGATTCACATAGCACTTATACATAATTTTTTGTTGTTGTTATAATTTTAATGTCTAGCTAAGGATCTGGATTACAGAATACTATTAAATGAAAACCATAGCAATTGAGGCTATTGTACAGTTAAAAAAATGTACAGTTAGAAAAATAATTTATTTTGAAAAATAAATTCATTTAAGACATATATTAATCTGCCAGATTTACATATAATGACAAAATAAAGTTAAAAGCTTTAATTGCACAATATGTAGTTCTGAAAAAAAATGTAGAGGTATATATACCTGCAATGTTTTTTTTTAACAGGCAAATGAAAAATTAAATTTCAGATTACTGCCGTATTCTGTTGAAGAATATAGGAAATTAATATGTAATTATAAGGCTGTTTCTTATGCCAATGATATTACATGACTCTGTGCTTTAAGTTGGATAGACTGCTGGAAAAATACAGAACCTTAGAGCTGGTGAAGCATTTAAGTTTCATGTTTTCAAGTTTTTACCAGAAGTCCATAGATCTCTATAGGACCACAGACTGATCCAGCCATAGCTTGCAATTGTTTTCAAATCTTGGCTCTGTGTGTGTGTGTGTGTGTGTGTGTGTGTGTGTGTGTGTGGTATCGGGTGTGCATTTTCTGGGGGCGGGGGAAGCAAACTTTCATCAAATTCTCTAAGGAGCGTATTGCACAAAAAAAGTCAATGACCATTGGTCCAACAACTTCATTTTACAGATTAGTTAATGGACACATACATATTTTAAGTGATTTTCCCACGAACACAGTTTCCTAGTGGCTGTCATGGATTCAGTGCTGCTCCACTCAGATACTCTTTCACAACTAAAGGATTTATTTCCCTCCCATGCCTGGAAAATTTATCAACTGATGGTTCTCAGCCATGAACCTTTTTCAGAAATTGCCTAGCCTGGAGAAACTGCCTTTCCCAAGGTCACATCTCCTTCCTCGGGCAACTTGCATCCAAATGCTCCTAGAGGCTGGGAGTAAAAAGAGCTGTTTTTCTCACCCCAATGGGGACAGCTCTGAAGGGCCATCCCCGTTTCAATGTTCCCACAAGGTCAATTGAGGTCTTGTGACTGCACTACAGCTTAACCTCCCCCTGTGCCCAATCCTGCCTCCTTCCCCTCCCCACACAGATGTTGATCATCAATGAAAATACTTGGCATTAAACTCCTGCATATTATTAATCTTCCAGGAAAGCCAACCTAAGACAGTGGCAGAGCTATAACCAAGTTCTAGCCTTTGATCTTTCCACTATGCTCTTCGTCCTCACTTTAACAGAATTTCTGCCTTTCTGGCAATACATGAAGAAGAGCACATAAACGCACGTAAGTAGGTGAAGATTATTTTTAAAAAGGAAGAGAAAAAGAAATGAAATGTTTAAAAATTCTAAGAAAACTGAATATACATTAAAAATCAGTTGCTTCAAGTATGTTGAAATGCTTTAAGATTAAGGGAGTAAAAGGACTGATTTTATAGTTTTTTTTACCGCATGGCTCAGTCTTGGACACAAAACACGGAGAACTGGAGTGCTTACATTTTTGGTACAGAATGTTTTGACATAAAATGCCTGAAGTGTTACAATTTTAGACCTGCAATATGTACATGACAAAATTAAACTCTCAGATTCTTTCGGCTAGTTATGAATATTATAGATTATCTAGTCCAAACCCTACACTATACAAAGCAGATCAGACTTAATCAAGATCACAGTGAGTCAGGAATACATCCTCATCTTCTGAATCCTGGTGCAGAGTTCTCCACCATACTATGCAGCTGCTTCGTGGTCTCGCAGTCCTCCCCCAGCATACACATTCTCTCTTTTAGACTGGCTTACCTGACACCTGCCATTTGCACAGATATCCAATCCCTGATATCCACAAGAAGTTCCATCCATCACTTTTTCTGACAGAAGAACAGGCTGTTCTTTTCCAACAGGAGAGCAAAACAAGGCACATGGTTTTTCTACATACAGAGTGGATAAAAAGAAATGAGCAAAAGTGACTCCATAAATATGTTTATCTCAAGCTTTATTTTTCAGCACAGTGTTGAGTAAAAAATATAGTTTCATGTGAATTGGGTAATATAATACTAGAGCAGATAAAACTAGAAGATTATTATGAGTAGTAAATAAGATGATACCCGAGAAAAAACAGGTATCCAATGAATGTTAACCTCTCTGTTAAGAAATATGTCTTCAAGTTACTTATTACTTTCTGGCACTAAACCTCGACCAATCATTCTTCCTGAAAACCCAAGCCAATCATTCACCTGAAAAATGTTTTTGCCAACCCCCAATTTTGCTAATTTCTGTTGGAATGAATTCCCCTTTACCTTTAGCACACATCAGAGTTCTGCCTTTTTAAGATTTATGTTATTCATGAAACCTCTCTTGACGTCTCATTTAAATTCCAATACACTAATTTTTAATCCTTTGCATCTGGCATTTTCTAATTGAAAAATTACTAAAGGGGAAAAAAAGAACTTCTAAGATGAGCAATTCCCATGAGATTTTCCATTACAAAGATGTTTAGAAATGCAATACAACCCCATGAGAACATCCCTTGGTATGCACAGTTGCTGACGTGTTGGCTGGGACTCAACCCCTTTTACTGCCTAGTCAAAAAGCATGTCAGTATACAGCGCATCTAGATTGAGAATCACTGATCTAGGTAAAGAATTTTTGAACGGCTGGCCATCTTCTTCAGTGCTTTGTTAAATAACACTGTGGAATGATTAGAGTTAAAACATTTGCCTATTAGTCTCAGTCAAAGAATGCTAAAAAAAAAAAAAAAAGTGTTGTTTCTATTTCTAAGCATCCTACACAAAAGAGCTGTAGTATTTGGTAACACCAGTAGTAGGATTATCCAAATCTGAAACTTCAGAGCAATTTCCATGCTACATTACTACTCTATTGGCTTAACACCAGTCAGGCCCTTTACTGTTTATTAAGCTCATATAAATAGAATGGAAAATAGTTTACAGTCTCTGACACTGATCTTCGCTTATGTCTTCAGTAAGGTTCCACGTATGCTGATGGGGTTCTATAAATACCAAATAATAGCCAGAGGCATGGAACAGGGTATCACTTTGCAGAGAGAAGACAGACAGTTAAATGAGCCTTTAGAATTGAACATTTCAAACTGTTTTCACATGTGGCTTCTGAATACTGCTTGAACAATTTTGAGGAGTTGGAACAAGGCCTTCAATGTGCATGGTTTTGAAATTTTCCTTTAAGATGCCATTATAAGCTGCAATAAAGCATTTCAGTGTGCTCTCACACCTCAAAGTAGGTTGTGTTTATTCAAGGGCTGCTTACTATGTCATATCTTTGGACTTAAAAACAGCTGCTATAGTTGTAACACTTTAAAAGTGATATGTGTACACACGTATAATTCTCTTTCTGGAGTTTTCATTGAAAAGAGGAGCAAACCTGATATATGAATAATACTGACAGGAGTTAGTCTAGAAAATTTCACTCACATTCCAAGCAAGACCTCAGATAAAAATCTTTGTATTTCTCCTTTACGACGCACTGTCAATTCGCTGTGCTTACTTAAGCTTTATAGATGACATAAACATTTGATACCAATCTTCCTTCCTGGAGTGTACCCTGGAGACTGTGACATTACAGTGATCCATTTAACATGCCAGTACTTGGCAGGCAGGATCTGTCTTGATTTAAGAGATCAATCCTTTCCAAGATATGCATTAAACATGGATTTCAGCCAAATTTCAGTACAGATTATACGAAATACCTGAATGTTAAAGCCATGCATCTTTTTTTCTGTAAAAATAAATATTCACTACTGCATTGATACCCTACATTTAATTACCCCAACCATAGATTCATGTATTACATAAGAATAACAGAAACAGCCACTTGTGTGTTAAGCTATCATATGCTATTAAGACTTAGGATTTTTAAAAGAATTGTATATTTCAAGTTCGTCCATAGTGCTATAATACATACAGACTATTTTGTTGTGTATTTTGTTCATCATACAAACTGATGAATTGATATATGTTACAAAAATCACTTTCCAAAAATGTTAACCTGCTAATTATATAAATATCTATTATGGGTTATTCTGATAACAAATGTCACTTTATAAGAATTAGGAACTTAATTGTGATTTCCAATATCTTTAATATTTTAAATTGATCCCCATCTAATCCCGATTTTCTTTTCATCTGAAGGGAACCCATTACCTGGCTCTTATTTTACATCTGAGTAAATAGGTTTCAAATGAATATTATCAAATTGCACAGCCAGTTAGAGGCAGAGATAGGATCAACCCTCAAATGGTCAGATGACAATTTTCATGATCTGAAGTCATCTTGATTATATTTTTACAATGAAAAGATATTGTTTATATATTTCAAATTTATGCCACAAATATTCATCAAAAGCCTAATAATTGCCAGACTTAACACAAGACACAGACAACAGAGAGAATGCAGACATATTAAAATCTGTTTTAACAGGGTGCTTGTGGGGTACTTGGAAGAGGCACATACCCAGCTTGGAGGATCAGGGGGATTCTTTTTTTTTCTAGAGGACTCGAAATAAACTGAGTGCCAAATATCAGAAGTTCTCAAGGTAAATATATTGGGAGAGAGAGATCAAAGCTTGAGAAAGAAAAGGTATTATGCCAAGAAACTAGCATGTCTCCAGGCCCAGAAATATGAGAATGCGATGTAGGTGAGGGAGGGAATGGAATGGCCTAACTGTGTTGGAGATGACAGGAGGTAAGGAGAGAAGTTAAAGGGGTGGGCCACAAAGATGGCCTTATGAACCAGGTAGCAAAGTTTGAGACTGGTCCTGAGAGCAACGGTATTAGGGTATTAGTTGGTGCAGAGACGGGCAGATCTGGCCTTTAGAAAGGGCAGCCTGGCTGAAATGAGGAGTAGGGGCTGGAGGAGGGCGAGGTTGCAGCCAGAGAGATGATGAAGAAGCTGCTCGAGGAATCCAGGTTAGAGATGGTACAATTATGAACAAAGATGCAGGCAGTAGAAAAGTTTGGACAAATAGGGTTTGTTGACTGATTACAGGTGACTGGAGATTGAGGAAGAAGGATTCTGGCTTAGCTTGGTCATGAGGTTGATGATGATGCCATCTCATTGTGAAAGAGTACAGTGAGAAAAGCAGAAGGAGCAGGGGCCGTGTTGAACTTAGAGTATGCCGAGTTAGCGATGAATGGGATGTTGGATGGAGATGTCCATGCAGCAGATGAGTAAGCAGCTAAGGAGCTCAATATCTGGTGATAAGTATTTGTTTCTTTAGCAATAGATAATAAATAAAAGCTAGCAAATAAATAAGATTATCTTAAGGGGAATGGTTAGTGAAAAGACAATTGGGGCCAAGACAGATCACTAGAAAATTCCCATTAGACATACCATTCATTCACCTAATATTTATTCGGTGCCTACTCTGTTCAAGTACTGTTTATGGTGCTTAAAGATAAAGCAATACACAAAATCTAACAAGCCTGCTCTTACAACTATCATTGGGGGGTAAATAATAAACAAATAAGACATAAAAGTATCATGGCAGATGATAAGCTCTGTGAAAAAAGAATAAAGAAGGGAAAAGCTTTGAGTTAATATTTAAGGAAAGATCTGGAAGAGGCAAGAGTATGAATCATACTGATGTCTGGGGAAAGTGTTTCCTCAGGGAATACAACTTCCAAGACAGTGAGATAGGAAGGTACCTGACTTATTCTAGGAAGAGCAAGGGAGCCAGTGTGGGTAGAAGGGTGTGATGAGGGAACAGTGGAGATGAAATTGGAGGGTAACAGGAAGCTAGGTAGTGGAGGTCCTTATAGGCCATTAGAAGAACCTTGGACTTTAACTCTTAGTGAGTTGTGAAGATATTAAAGGGTTTTGAATAGAAGAATACTATGATATGACTGACATTTTAAATGTATCACTCTAGCTGGTATGTTAAGAATGAAAGCCAGGTAAGGACACGGGCATAACAATCAGTTAGAAGGCTACTGCTGTCATCTGGGTGAGAGACAGTGGCTTGTACCAGGGTAGCAGTTCTGGAGATGTTAGGAAATGATCAGGTTCTTGGACATATTTTAAAGCTAGGGCTAATGTGACTTTACTGACATCTTAAACGTGTAACAAAAGAGATAGAAAAGGAAAAATGATGACTCCACGGTTTTTGGTCTAAGCATCTGGAAAGACAGAATTACCACTTATTAAGAGGCTTATGTAAATAGAAGATTGTGCTATAATTTCTTCTCAACTGAGGAAACAGTATGTCTGGAGACCATATAGGGGAAGAGAACATGACAGGTTTGAGACAGTAACACAAGACCAATATCTGGAGTGCAGTGCGAAAAAGAGTGAGGTTTTAAATGAAGCAGGAGATAATAGAAGGGAGAAGAATGAGGATCATGTTATGCATATCATGCGGTATAATTGGGCCTTGCCCTAAAGAGTTATGGGAAGCCTGTGAAATGCTTTAAGTGGGAGATTGAAATGATCAGACCTGCATTTTACATAAAGATCTCTAGGCTGCTCTATGAAGAATGAACTGAGGCAGGAATAGAGTGAAAGCAGAAAGACTACTTTGGAGCCATTACAATAGCCCAAGCAAGAGAGAGAGTCTGGAAACAGAAGTTTAGAATAATGAGAGTAGAGATGGAGTGAACGGATATGCAGTGAACAGATAAGATATGGTGATGGATTGAAAATGTGGGGGAGGAAGACGGAAATGTGAAGATGACACATCTCTGGCTTGTGCAACTGAAAAGCTGGTATAACCTTCCCTGAGGTAGGAGACACTAAACAGGATCGAATGGACATGGATTAGAAGGGTTAAAACCATGAATTTAGTCTTAAACTTGTAGATAGTCAAGTAGAAATATCAAGGAGGAGATTATAATACAAGCTCAAATGAAAAATCTGGATGAAGATATAAATTCATGAGTTATTTGCCTGCTTGAAGTCATGGGAATAGATGAGATCACCTAAGAAAATGTAGAGTGAAAACTGAATAGTATCTGGGATAGGCAGAGAACACAGACATAGAGTAGGAAAGGCAGGATGGCGTCACGTCATGGAAGTAAAGGCACATAAGCATTTAAGGAACTAAGGGGTGGCCAACCATTTGAATGTATTTGAGAGGTTAGGTATAAGACTGAAGATCATTCCTTAGGTTTAATTTCTATGACAGTCTTTGATGACATAATAAGATTTGTGCTGGTGAAATCCAGGTTGAAAGTAAGGAAATAGAGGGCTCTTTTGAGAAGTCTGTCTATGAGTGGGAAGAGTATAAATGCACCAGCTGGAGGTGGCAATGAGCTTGAAGGAAGGTTTGTTATTTGTTCGTGGAAGAGTCCTAAACACACTTAAAAATCAAAAGTGAAAAATCACAGAGGGTAGATTAAGTGTATAAGACAAAGTAGAGATAATCAATAAGTTAGCTGAAAAGATTAGATGGGGATGACATCGAGGGCACAGTTGGAAAAACTGGTTTTAGAAAGGAGGAATGAAAATTTTGCTAAATACAAGAAAGCAGATGGAATGTCTGCAGATATAGTTAGGCTCATGTGTTTGATAGCAAGATGAGGAGGTAATCATCTGATGGCTGCTTCCCCACACACACACCATTTATGAAGTAAAATAATTTGCCCTATTTTTTAGCTATTCCTATTAGTGCTTGTTTGCTCAGATATTTCCACGGAAAGAAGGGTTTTGTCAGATGGTGCACTGAAACTGACAAAGGAATTTAGGCTATTAGCAGGAGTGCTATTGAAATGATGAAAAGCACAGTCCAAGTTGACTAAGGGTGGGGGAGGGATAAGGAGCGACTAGGACGTGATGGTCAATTAAGACAGAGAATTCACCACCACTTTTGGTAACTGCAACTCAAACCCACAACATACTGACCAGAGGCAAAGTATTATTATTCTTAAGTAATAAAGCAACAATTGCTATTTAACCATTCAGCAACTTAGAACCTTTTTGGTTGTTTCTGGTTTGGGGGCTATTGAAAATAAAGCTGCTATGAACACATGTGTACAGGATTTTTTTATGATTGTAAATTTTCATTTTTGTTCGGGTACAAATGCACAGGATTGCATTTTCTAAATTTTCTAAATTATATGGTAGGCGTATCTTTAGTTATTTCACAAAATGCCAAGCTTTCTTTCAGAGTGGCTGTAGGTACCATTTTACATTCCTACCAGCAATGTATGGGAGACCCCATGTCTCCTCATCCTCACCAGCATTTGGTGTTGTCATTTTTTTTTTAATTTCATTTGATCTAATAGGTACACACCTATCTCTATATTTTTAAATATACTTTTAGTCAGCTCCTGTGGTTGTTATATGTCAGTAAAAGTAGAAAAAAAATAGAGCTCTGAAATACTCAGAATATAATCTGTAAAATAACATTTACTATTGCAAACCTAGAAATCTATTTAATTAAGATGGTGGTGATCTGGCTGGTCATACCTTCATCCATGACAGCTTGCCACTGAAGTGCATGCTTTGGGTACGAAGTTCTAACACTATAGGCCTGACATTGCCAGTCTCTGAATCCAGGCAAACCTGCAGGACAAGGTGGATGCTCACATATTCTGTATTGTTTTCTGGGACCATTACAATCCCTTGCTTCAGAACCTAGCCTAGAAAAGATAGTATACAAATAATCAATTTTATCTTTTTTTTTATGTTAGTGACTCATTGTTTTAAAAAATAAAATAAAATAAAAAAAGTTAAGGTATACTCCTTTATATTAAATCTACGTTTGAAAATGTGGACTCGTTAAATAATTGGTAATATTAGAAAATCTACAAAACTATATATTTTCCCCAATCCTTAATCAATTTAACTTCCAAAATACATGAGAAATAAAAGCCAACTTGCCACGAAAATCAAAGAGAAGAGTAAAGGAATGAGGCTGAAGGGAAAACTAGAAAGCCTGCAATTCCGATGAAGGAGTTGCCCCTAAGAATTATTAAGGAGACGCTTCTAGTGTTTTCATATAAATTCTTTAAAATTGATTGTGAAGCAGTTGGGCCACTGAGCCCACACCAGGAGTTAAAGCATAGAGGTGAAGTGACTTTCTCACACACTTTCCTAGGATCACACTCATAGATCTTGTCATGCTCCCTATCTGTAAATTGACAAGCATGTTTTCATTTATTTTCATTCTTAGCTTCTTTTGACATTACTTTTGTTCTCATGCTCTCTCTTTCTGAAGGCCTTTCACCTTCTTGTTCTTCTCATGGTTCCTCTAAATTCTGACTGACTTTCTAATACATGTCTCCCTGCTCACCTAAACACATTTCATTTGATTTAATCAAGAAACCTGGGTAGCATTTATTTGTTCTTATAAGGATTGGTCTTATTTTTTTTTTTTCTTAAAGGGAGTTATTATAGAAAATAAATAAATTGAGGACTTTTCTGCTTCTCAAAATGGCATAGGGCTTGAGGGGCTCCTTTTGCTTTCCTACATGCTTTATTGGTAAAAGTTTTGCATTTCAAAACTAAAGAAAAACCTGCCCTCCCCCAGTCCAGGAACTTTGCATTTACCCAGGACATTTGCGTTCTCGACTGCTGATCCCAGAACTGCAGGTGCGGCTGCAGGGGCTCCACACACTCCACTCTCCGGTCACGTGTCCAGGTGCTGAGGTCCTGCTGGTACATTCTCCAGCCTTACACCACTATTCCAAAAGTTATGTCTTAGGTGAACAAATCAGGGCACAACAGAAAATCATTCACTGGCCTATAGAGTCACTGGAATTGCAATTAAATCTAGGGTCTATGAGAGCCCCAAATATGTAGAATTGAAAAAGGCCACTGATAATAAGTCACAGTGATTTTTGCCATAGGAATAGAATGATCCTGTTTTCTCAGTTCTCATGTCATATCGTACAGTCTTGTCCCGAACACAGCACACAGATATTTGTACTACAGTCTGAGGATTCAGTACTGCGACAGAGATAGGGTGGAGAGGAAATGTGAGATTGCATGGGCCAGGAAAGAAAACCTAATACACTCTAAGAAACAAAACAATCTAAAAGAGACCAACAACAAAAAAAAGCAGAGTCATATATAAGAATGGGAAATAAGACATAAATGTCCTTCTATATATAACCAAGGTGAAAGCAGACATTTTAGCAAATTTAGCAATTTTGATTTCAAATGTCAGTGATTCAGGGCACTCTCTTTATAATTAAAAAATAAGTATTATTTAATTTTAGCACTTTCTTTCATGCTTTTTTCTTTCTTTTTTCTGAATTTAAGCCTTAACATTATAGCAAATTTTCTTCTAAAAGCCATTTATTTGAAAGACTTAGGCAATTAGACTCTTGGAATGAAATTCTCTCATTTCATTCCAATTTTTCTATAGCTTATTTGGCAATCTATTCAGAAAGAAAAGGTAACTGTGAAAGAAGAGAAAGGAGTGTGGTCCTTCTCTTTTTTATATTTATTTTTTCATTAAACAAAAGCAGTGAAAGAGGATGTTTCGGTGGTCACCAGGGAATGGCTGCCAGACAGACCTTGGTGGACAGACAGATTATTATCATTCTTGGAAAAGCAGATATGTGATGGTCATGGGCAAACATGTTCAAAGTAAAAATTAATTAAACAAAAGCACGTTGAGAACAATAAGTAAAAATTAGGAAAATTTAGATTAACAATTGCATAATGACAGGGGTTGAGCAAGCTGATCCTTTCAGTTCTAAACAATCTTCTGCACCTAAGGGCAACCTGGTTTATAAGGAATTTGGAGGAAATTACAGAAACACTGTGATCCTCAGTTTTCCCACTTCAAAATGTGAATAATAATCATAGTTACCTAATAGACTTTTTGCAGGGTTTGAATGAAGTGCTAAGCACAATGCATAGCCCATACTAAGTATTTTATAAAACTCAACAATAACAATATCTTATATGTATTATTATATTAGTTATTAATAAGGTTCCAGAAATCTAACAAAAATTCTATTCATTCTGACCCTTAATGACTTATGTTTCTTTAAAAATTTATTTTGAGCATGTTTTTAAATGCTGTTTTTAGAAGAAAGAACTTAGAAACTGCACTACGTAGTTTTGTTTGAGCCCAGTTAATGCTTTTGTATGCAATAAAATAATTAGTTCCCAAAGATTTTCTCTAATAATGTCAAATTTTAAATTTGACCTCTTTTAGATTCAAGAAGTTTTAAATCCAGGCTTAAAAAAAATAAACCTCAACAACTCAGAATGTATTGCTATGCTAAGTTGGTCACTGAATAAATTGAGATTGTATATGAAGAGTCAATCTAAAAATTTCAAGGGGGTGGGGAAAAACATACCCTATGAAAACTTTTAAACAACTAACTGGTTTTAAGGATTTAACAATATTAAGACATTCATGGAAAAAAAAATCCAAGGTAAAACTTGTCAAACTTCAATTGGTCAAATTGTTTTGGCCTACTTGAAAAGTGTTTATTTTTCCCAGACTGAATGTCATAGCTCCTTGCCCATTTAGCAGCAAACTGGCATTAAAAGATCAGGCTAGAGTTCACAGCTAACTAAAAATATTCTGGGAAAGATAGGGATCTAGACTTGCACATCATTTAAACTAGAGCACATCTTGCAAATGAAGAGAAATGAAAACTGATATGCAAGCCAAATTTGCATACACTAATCAGTTGCAATGTATAGAAAGCATAGTATAATAAAGTATGTCACCTCGCCTATAAGCAGATCTCTGTACAAAACTATAGAGAACCTGTTTTCGTGTCTTCTAGTGGGTGCTATGCCTCAACACTGAGGCAAGTGTTAAATGTATTCTCTAAAGTATTACACAACATATTCTATCAGATTTGTATAGAAAATGATCCTAATGGTGTTTCTCATAAAATTTCTAGCAGCATGTTTTGTTTCATTTGTATTTTTTTAGCCTCAAAAAAGACATTATATATGGTCTACAAAAGTCAAAATTTGTAATATCTACTAATTCAGTTGATTTATGAAAATGCTTAGAGAATATATAATATAGACTACTTCTGGGACAGTACATGACCTAAAAAAAAAAATGGGTTACATTTCTCTTCTCTCAAATTTTGATGCAGACATGTATAGGAAGTTCCTGAAAACACCTGATTAAAAGAGGTCCACGAAGATGTGAAAGGAAACATCATTTTCTAATCAAATCTTGTACATACATTGTTGGATGAGAGAAGGGGAGACAGGGAAAGAAGGCAACGAACTCTTTACACATGCAAATTTCTGATTGTAAGGATATTATAGTCTTCATTTTTTCAATAAAGAATAATCATGGCAACTTTAAGAACCTCAAACTAAGAAAGTAAATAACTAAAATATATTACATAGAACACTACGGAATAGTCTAAAATTCTGGTAAATTAGCATAGTGCTTTCTTTTTTCCTCCCCCAATTCCTAGCAAATATTGTAAGTAAAAAACATATATTTCTTGGTTTTTTACCAAGTCATTTATCAACTCTTTAACCTCTGTTCAATATAAATGTAAACAAAGACGACAGTATTATAAAAAGAAAAGAAGAAAGAAAACAGGCTGCTTTTAATTTGGAAAATGCTGTGTATAAAAAGTAAATAAATCCCTATTTTCACAACCATTTTGAACCATAAAATTCTGCAGGCATCTTCTTAGACTTAACTATATACTCTTAGGTAAATTAGTTATACAGCTAAATTAACATGACTAGGGTGTAACACATAACAAAATTCCCAGCTTTGTTTCTTGGTTTGCAACATATTGAGTGTTTAGTGCGAGGTTCCAAGCTTCCAAATATTTTAGCACTAGAGCACTCAACTGTAGAGTGTTGAAAGCTATTTTCGTGATGGCTCCTTCAACAGCTGGAACAGATGGATATGTGAAGAAGCCCACATAGCCTGAAGAACTAAGAAGTTCATTAGTTATTTTAATACACAAAGCATTACAGAACCACTAAAAGAATATCATTAGCACAATTACAGGGAAATAAAACATTTTACTTTTAATAAGTAATTATAGCTTTGATTGCTGAAAGAATAAGTTCATTTTAGAGACCTTGGGAATGCAAATTATTCTCACAAATATCGGGAAAAAATAATAGTAGAGAAAAAATTTAGATAACAGATTGCAAAAAGAAAGATTTTATAATGCTAAAGAAGAACCAAGTAAGGTGAATGGGTTGTGTGATGTTTGAAGAAATATGGTCAATATTTGGTTATCTTTGTTTATTAGGGCTTTGTGCTTCAGGGGTAATGAAAATTATTGCTGGTGCAGATTTTTATGATTCAAGCAATAAATTACTCAGCAAAATACCGTAAGTCTTGCCCAACAAACACACATTATTGTACTTTCATGTATAATTTAAAAAATAAAGCAAACCTAAATTCTGACTCTTCATCTAAGCACATAGAAAAACATTTGGCACAGTATGTGAACAACTGACTAATATTTCAGAGGTTCCTTTTTAAGAAACTGTTTTCTTATTGATTGTATCTAGTGTTAAAACATTTCTAGTCTTTTAAAAAAGTATTTTGGACTTAAACAACTTGTACATTTTTTCTTTTTTTTAATTAAAGAAATCATAGAAGTGATAAATAACTATGTGCTTATGTCAAACAATCCATGTCTGGAAAAAAGTTATATGCGCCCTCATCTCACATTGCTTTACTTCCATCCATCAATTCCACTTCCCTCCCAAAAGCTAACTCTAATTTCGGTTTAGAGTTTATATTTTCAAACCCTTTTCTATGAGTCTAAAAATATATACTATGTGTGTCTCTGTGTGTATGTGTGTTTACACACCAACAGGACTATCTGCGCACATGTGTAAATATTTCCTTACGACAAAATTCTGCCCATTTTTTCAGAACAATGTGTTTCTAAACTAGCAATCCACGACTTGATTTTTTTCAGTAAGTATCCACCCCAAATAATCGTCATGGTGTTGTTTCTTTTCAAATGCAATAAAAATTAAATGTTCTTCAGAGGCAAAGTTTCTGACCTTTTATCTGGAGTAAAGTGATAACCGTTCCACTTTTCCTTCATAGAATAAACATTTAAAAATTATGTCAATTATTGAACTTTTGATTAATTACACATTTATGTGGGATCTATCTCCTTCATATTCTTCAAAAGAAAATTTTTTCAACAGTAATTATTTTGATGGAAATATATACTAGTAAATTTCTAAAGCCTTATGAAATACATCAAACTACTTAGCCAAATATGTACTAAGCCCAATATGTCAATTAGAACATTTTATTTGTGAGACTTGAAATGACAAGAAAAATTATACTCAGTGGGTCTCCTTAGACAATATTTTATACCTGAAAGTATTCAAGAAGTTTGTGATTATTTCACTTACGTTCAAATAGTAAAAAAACATATATTTTTTTTGTTAAGGTAATATATATATCTGACTCTCAAAATTCTCATAACCAACAACAATAAAAATAATTGCATCAATATTAACAAAACAACCATGAATTTGAAAAAATATAAAAGTTAAAATTGAAAATAGATGAAATGCTGAAACTTTTATATATACTGGAATAATTCTACTAGTGTTAAGATGGACACATATATAATTGGCAAGAGAGAAAATGCAAGTTTCTTAAGTTTCATTTAATATGCTAATGAACTTCAAACAACACAAACGACTTACCTTACCAGCGTCACAATCAGTTCCATCCATTGGCGGATCAAGTTTGGTTCTGCATTCTTTCTCACCTTCTACCTTGCACCATAACCCTGTGCAAATAACATGCTGAAAACAAGGGCATAATAATAAGGGGAAGGTATCACATTTTTTAGGGTAAGTTGATAATTTTCAAGAAAGCTACTTTGATAGAACAACAGAAATTATTTGAAGAAAAATATGTTTTGATACTTTTAATACTGGACTTATGATTGAAATGGTATTGACTTATTTATAGTAATGAGAAGATTGATACATAAAAACAGAAAATCTGTTTAATAAATTTAAATATCTTTAAATTTCTTTAAATAAAACACATGTGATTATGCAACATTAGGTAGAAACAACAGAAAAATGTAAGCAGAAAATCATTATTTATACCATGATATGAACCAGGCTGAAAGAATTAAAGTGATGTGCTTTAGTGTATAAATTTAGTGTCTTCTTATGCTGTTTTATGCTTAAATGCCATGGCTACTACTTCATGATTCCATTATATAGCCTTGGCTGTTGACATAATACAGAGACTCTCAGTGGGTATGTTTCTGTAAATTACCAGACATTTTACCTTGGTATGAATGAATTCTAGATCTCCAAGACACAGTGAACTTTTTCTACGGAAAAGTTAAAAGGAATTTTAAGAAAGCACTGGGATAAAGCAGCAGAGACGTAGCAACAATGAAAGAAGAAAGCTCTGAGGAAATGGAGGTGGGAAGACAGAAACCCAAGCCCCAGCTGTGGTTGTGGCCTGCCCAGAGACACAAATAAAAAGGCACAACTGACATATTCTTAAGGACTTTTTATTTCTCTAAGATGGTTAAAGTTTTTTAGACTGAAGAATATTATTAACAAATTGAATAGAAATATGAAATCCATGAAGAATACATAAAGGTGATTAGAGCAATCTACAGTGAAGAAGATTGTGTTACTACCTATCCAGACACTTGAAGAAGAGGGTGGAAGCGAACAAGTCAATAAAGAACAAGTAGTCAGCAAAGTGCAAGACACAGTTATGAAAGGGGGAGATGGCCAGTGTCATGAGATGGGGCATGTAACAGAGGGGAGCCCTGAACAAGATTTCAAAGATAGAAGAGCCAGATCTTGAATGCCAGAAAGGATTAGGGAAGCTACTTAGCAGTTGACCTGCAGGTTGATAAGATAAAAAGGCTATTTTAGGAGGTTCACTCTGGCAGTGGTATTCAAAACAGACTAAAAATCACTGCCAAGTTCAAATTAACTCATGACCCAAATCTATTAAAGACTTTGGGAAAGATATATTTAAACTAAAGTTTTGAACAGGTCTGGTACAACTCTAATGCTGGATTTGTCATGACACCAAAATAGTATTCCTTATTCTTTTATTTAAATATTTAGATTTCTGAAATGTTTGTAAGCTGTTAAAAATTCAAGTCTATGCAAGAGTGCGATGTATTTTATTTACATTATTTTACCTTCTGTGACAGTTTTTCTGCTTTAAAATATTTCTTACAAGTATATCTTAATATATTTAAGATGATTTTGCTTAATTTGTGTGCTTTTATTTGTACACATCACTTACAAAAAATTTATCCAGAAATTTATTTTTAAAAATACCTAAATCAAATTGCTTCTCGGCAATATTTTAGACTCTTGAAAATAAACAGAGGGGTTAATTATTTAATGCACTTTTGTGGACACATTTATCTTTGAATGAAAGGATCTCTAACCCCAGAATTTTAGCTCCTAAAAGTACCCTGCAACCCTCCCAAGCCCTTGATGTTAAGGATGTTTTATAATCATGGGCTCAAATGCTGAATTTTCCACCGAGGAAGAATTTTGCTTTATTTATACTTAATAAAACTTAGTTGTGTGATAACATGAATTATATCAGTCAAGTTCATTAGTTAACCAAAACATATTGAACTAAAAAGCCAATCTTCTATAATGGTTTAAGAATAATACTGGCTTGTTGAACACTGTTGGTGGTCTGAATTCTGACCTTCCACCATTATCTGCTATTCAGAACAGCAGGTACTTTAATTGATTTCCACTCGAGGCACTGAGAGCATAAAAGCAAATTTGGCAGCTTTTCAAGGTAAGCACAGTCATGTAGAATAAATCTCTCACAGAGGAGATCTCTTTGCCCTTTATATTCTGCAGGTCTAGGAATCTTAGGGTAAATCACAGCCTCATTCTTAAAAATAACTCAGACTCAGAATTTCAAACCAACCTGTCAAAAGTAGAACAAGAAAATGCTGAAGAAATGGTATGGGCTGTTTTTACCTTGAGAAGTGGAGTATCTCAGATATGTGATATTAGAGCTATGTAATATTGAGCCTTTGTTTAAGATAATGCAGGGCACAGTTGGGTATTTTGTTAGAACCAAACACTTTCCATATGTTATACAGGTCAGAGTAGAATTTTTTTTCAACTTAATTGCTGAAACCACTTAATACGTCAGTCAAGAATACATTAAAACTTAAAATGCTTTGCATAGGAATTCAGGACAGAAATGCACAATTCAGCATTTCATAGCAAACTAATAAAAATAATACAATATCCCTTTTTTATTCTTCTATAATAAAAGATCATTAGAAGCATATAAAATGAATTTGGATGTTTATCTTAAGTAGGCTTTTTAAATGTTTACATGAAAATACTATATATTTTAAATTGAATAATTTAAATGGAAGATTAATTGTCCATGTACAAATATTATAAAATTTATCTTCAAAGATAACCTGTACCCTTGCCTGTCTTTATAGCACATACTTCTATTAGGATGTTCTGAAATTTATGTTAAAATAAAAAACAGAAGTGCATATACATAGAAGTAATTATTAAATCTTGAACATGTAATTCTTTGTTCTTCCATACATTATCTTCCAAAATACAATTTCAATAACTTAACATTTGATTGTAAATGTAATTCGGTATGGGATAATATTTCGAAAACACTTCTCTCCATCATAGGATGTTCACCTTAGTATTATTAAGAAAGGAAGAGAGGAAGAAAGAAAGGTATTAAAAATAGAAACAGACTCAAAGGAAATAATAAGAAACTGAAATGTAGTTCTTTCTAAATATTGAAAAAAATGAAAACTACCAAGAAAAAAGAGAAAGCAAAAATAAACACTATTAGGAATAAAAAGGAAGGTATAACCACAGACCATGGAAAGTTTAAACAGAAATAGGAAGACATTATAAACTTTATGCCAATAAACTTGAAAACTTATGTAAAATAAAAAAATATTTGTAAAAACTATAAAGTTGCTAAAATAAATCCAAAAAGAATCAGAAAAGCTGAACTATTCGGTAACCATAGAATAGTTAAAATTAATTGTTGAAAATCTTCCCACAAGAATACATTTGGTTCAAAAACTAATAACCTTTCAAGAAACTTAGATTCTCAATTTACATAAACTCTCTAGAGAAGAGAAAAAGAGGGAACACTTCTAAACACACTTTATGATACCCAAACCACACAGGGATTTTAAAAGAAAGTGAAAATAGTGATCTACCTCATTTATTAACTCGAATTTAAACCTGCTAAATACAAGACTAAACCAAGCAAGCAGTGCATAAAAAAATGCAATGCATAATGACTGAGTTGTGTTTTCCTTCGGAATACAAGGTTAGTGCAATATTGGAGATTTGGCCAATGTAATCAAGAACATAAGTAAATTTAAAATATATGATTCTTATATCTATGGATACAAACATGTGATGCAATTCAACGTCCATTAAAACATTCATTAAAAAAGAAAAATCTTAGCAAACTAGCCGCAGAAGGAAATGTCTTCACAATTAATGGACATCTATGAAAATCTACAGCAAACCTCAGGAAAAAAACAATGAAATGTTGAAAGTTTTCTTTCAAGATTAGGAAAATGGCAAAGATGGCATCTTGGCACCAAAATAAGGAAGCGAATACGTGATGTATTCAAAGTGGCAAGAGGAAAAAAATAACTGTCAATCTACTACTAAACTTAGCTGAAATGTTATTCACGGCTAAAGGTTAAATAAAGACTCTCAAGAAAAACACTGAGTGTTTACCACCAATATCTCTGCCCAAAAGGAACAGTGAAATGATATACTTCAAAGAATATGATCTGATAGGAAAGGACTGAAAAGCAATGGCAAACAAAGAGACCAATAAAATGAAGATAAATCTAAATAAATGTTGACTACATACAGCAACAAGAATTGGATTTTAGCCATTATTTTAAACCTTCATTTTAGTTGGAGAAATTCTAGAAGTCTAGCTCATTTGTATCTCAAAACTTTATTCTTTAGCAAAGATTTGGCCACTAACAGTTAAATAGTTTTATGTCTTCTTTTACCTCCCAGAATACACATATTTTGAGATTGCTAGCAGCGGAAGTTAAACAACAGACATGGAGAGGAAAATGCACTCTATGCTTCACCAACAACTGAAGCCACAAGCTGCAAAGGACTCCTCAGTGGAACACATCGGAAAGTGTTAAAGAAAGCCAAGGAATAAGAGAAAATTTAGAGAAAAGAGAACTGTCAATGCCTAGTTCATGAAGCCCCAAAGGGAGAAAAAAAGAATAGTGGGAAGAAACCATTTGAAATATTTTTATAAAATGATCCAGAATTCCTTAGTATGAAAGAGCAATATAAGATCAAAAGATTCCCTTTTTGGAACAGCAGAGTAAGTTCCCAGAAGACCAACCCTCCTGTAGATAATAATCATAAACTGTAGACAGAACACAAAAACAACTTTCTGGTGGTTCTGGAGAACAAACAAAGGCAGGTAAATTTTTTAGGGAACCGAAGGGATTGGCTCAAGTTGAGTTCACTACCTTTGCAGCTTTGACTTAATGGCATGACATTGGGCGGTTAGAACAGTGAAAAATATGCCATCTTTTTAGACTCATAAAGACAGAAATCGTGGTGGTCAAAGCAGTCAGAAACTGAAGAGAATATTCCAAAAAGAAAACTGTTAGAGAAGCCTAAGTCTTTAGCTGGCACCTGACCCATACATACATGATACACATTCCAAAAAGCCGAGATAAGGGAAGAGTGAATTGATCCAAAATATGAACTGCTGTACACTGTATGTAAGACAAAGTTTTCAGTTTGAATATAACAAACTTAACTGCCAATGAAAACAACAACAACAACAATAAAAATAAATAAATAAATAAATAAATAAATAAATAAATAAATAAATAAAAACATGCTTTGGAGGAATATAACAGATTCCAGAGTTTCTGCAACAGGGGTCAGCAAATTTTTCTATGCAGTGCCACATAGGATATATTTTAGGCTTGTGGGCTGTATGGACTGTGTTGTAACTATTCAACATTGCCATTGCAGCTTGAAGGCAGCCAAAGAGAATATGTGGACAAATGAGGGTGACTGTATTCTAATAAAACTTTACAAAAACAGGCAACCAGTCTCTAGGCCATAGTTTGTAAGAAATTCATTTATTACTTTATAATGTGTCAATGTATTAATATTAAGAATAAAAATGAGTCCATGCAATCATTTGCAAATGTTCAGAGTAGCCTCACTCATAACAGCTAGCATCCCAGATCTACTAAGAGATGAACTGGTAAATGAAATAGTTTATCTACCAGTGGAATACTATTCAACAAGAAAAAAGGACCAGTTACCAGTATGCATAAAATCATATAAAGAATGTATGACTTTGCAGAGAAAATTTGGTTTCTCCATTGAAAAGTAGAAAGGAGAAAAAGAGAAAAAAGTTAAGCATAAAAATGAAACACAAATGCAAAATAAGTTGAAGAATAAAAATCTTAAAAAACACTAATTTAAATAAATGTAAAACTGTTAAACTTGCTGCTGAAAATACAAAAAGAAACTGTAACATTGGTTTAAACAGAAAAATATGAAATCCAGCAATAGTTTTCTCTAGTAATCATTTCTAATTATCTATTATCCATGTCCATATTTATATTTATATCGGAAAAGCTGAAGATAAAGGTATGGCAATATTAGCCAGTATAGTGTTTTTAATGCCAGACAAAACGTGTTTTAAGGCATAAATCATTAAGAAATGGAAAAGGAAAAATAGATCAAGCAGATGAAAAACCATAAACGTGTACTTTGTAATATAACTCAACATTATATAAGATAAAAACTGACAAAATTAAAGTGAGAAATAAATAAATTAATAGAGTTGGGTATTTCAGCACATGCCTATCAGTTACTGATAGATCGATCAAACCAAAATAAGCAAACAAAAAGATATTTTTTATCAAGAAAATTGAAAAATTTTGTTTGAAATGTGGAAAATAGAATACTTTTTATTTTATTTGTACATGTAAACTTTATTTTTTTTAAGTTTATTGGGGTAACATTGGTTAACACAATTATATAATTATCGGGTGTACATTATAATTTGACATCTATATATTCTATTGTGTGATTACCACCCAAAGTCCAGTTTCCTTCAGCTACCATATATTTGATCCCTTTTACCCACTTCACCCTCCCCAGCCTCCCTATATTTGACCCCCTTTACCTCGTCTACCTTTTCCCTCCTCTCCCACCCCTTACCCTCTGGTAATCACTAGTCCATTGTCCATGTCCATGAGTCTCTGTTTGTCCTTTTCATTTGTTGCTTTTAGGTTTATATCCCACATATAAGTGATATCATGAGATTTTTCAACTTTTTCAGTCTGGCTTATTTCACTTAGCATGATTATCTTGAGGTCCATCCAGGTTGTAGCAAATAGCAGCATTTCATCTCTTCTTAAGGCTGAGTAATATTCCACTGTATATATGTACCACAGCTTCTTTAGCCAATCATCTATCATAGGACACTTCAGTTCCTTCCATGTCCTGGCCACTGTGAATAATGCTGCTATGAACATCAGTGAGCAAATATCTTTTCGGATATGAATTTTCAAGTCTTTGGGGTAAATACCCAGTAGAGAGATTGCTGGATCACATGGTAGCTCAATTCTTAGTTTTTTGAGGAACCTCCATACCGCTTTCCATAGTGGCTGTACCAATTTGCAGTCCCACCAGCAGTGTAGGAGGGTTCCCTTTTCTCCGCATCCTCTCCAACATTTGTTATCACTTGTCCTGTTGATTATAGCTATTCTGACAGGTGTGAGATAGTATCTCATTGTGGTTTTGATTTGCATTTCCCAAATAGCTAGTGATGTTGAGCATCTTTCATATATTTGTTGGCCATTTGTATGTCCTCTAGGGAGAAGTGTCTGTTCAGGTCCTCTGACCGTTTTTTGATTGGATTGTTTGTTTTTTTGTTGTTATTGAGTTGTATGAGTTCTTTGTATATTTTGGATATTAGGCCCTTATCAGAAGCGTTGCTTGCAAATATATTTTCCCATTCGGATGGTTGTGTCTTCACCTTGTTGACAATTTCTTTTGCTGAGCAGAAGCTTTTTAGTTTGATGTAATCTCATTCATTTATTTATTTTTGCTTTTACATACCTTGCCTTTGAGTTCAAATTCATAAAATCTTCTTTAAGTCCAAAGTCCTTGAGTTTAGTTCCTATGTTTTCTCCTATGCATTTTATTGATTCTGGTCTTATATTCAGGTCCTTAATCCATTTTGAGTTAATTTTGGTGTGTGGTGATAGACAACAGTCTAGTTTCATTCTTTTGCAGATGGCTTTCCAGTCATCCCAGCACCATTTATTGAAGAGGCTTTCCTTTCTCCACTGTATGTTTTTGGCTTTTTTGTCGAAAATTATTTGCCCATATAAATATGGGTTTACTTCTGGACTCTCGATTCTGTTCCACTGGTCCGTGTGTCTGTTTTGCTGCCAATACCATGCCATTTTGATTACTGTCACTTTGTAGTATAATTTGAAGTCGGGCAGAGCGATGCCTCCAGCCTCATTCTTTTTTCTCAGGATGGCTTCAGCAATTCGGGGTCTTTTGTGTTTCCATTCAAATCTGATGGTTTTTTGTTCTATTTCTTTAAAAAAAAAAAAGCCAATGGGATTTTGAGGGCGATTGCATTAAACCTGTATAATGCCTTAGGTAATATGGTCATTTCAACTATGTTGATTCTTCCAATCCAAGAACACAGAATATCTTTCCATTTCTTTGTATCTTCTTCGATTTCTTTTAATACAGTCTTGTAGTTTTCATTATATAGGTCCTTCATATGTTTCATTAAATTTATTCCTATGTATTTTATTCTTTTTGTTGCAATTGCAAAAGGAATTATTTTTCCACTTCTTTTTCTGATGCTTCATTATTAGAGTGTAGGAAAGCTATAGATTTTTGAACATTGATTTTGTATCCAGAAACTTTACTGTATTTGCTTATTGTTTCTAGCAGTGTTCTTGTGGAGTCTTTAGGGTTTTCTATATAGTGAATCATGTCATCCACAAATAGTGATAGTTTGACTTCTTTGTTTCCTATTTGGATGCCTTTTATATCTTTCTCTTGCCTGATTGCACTCACTAAGACCTCCAATGTTATATTGAATAACAGTGGTGATAGTGGACAGCCTTGCCTTGTTCCTGATCTTAGAGGGAAGGGTTTTAGTTTTTCACCATTAAGTATAATGTTGGCTGAGGGTTTGTCGTATATGGCCTTTATTATGTTAAAGTACTTTCCTTCTATATTGATTTTCTTAAGTGTTTTGATCATAAATGGATGCTGTATCTTGTCAAAGGCTTTTTCTGCATCTATTGATATGATCATATGATTTTTTAATTTGTTTATGTGGTGTATCACATTAACCAATTGGTATATGTTGAACCATCCCTGTGCCTCTGGGATGAAGCCCCCTTGATTGTGGTATATAATCTTTTTAATATGTTGCTGTATTCGGTTCGCTAGTATCTTATTTAGGATTTTTGCATCTGTGTTCGTGAGAGATATTGGTCTGTAGTTTTATTTTTTTGTGTTATCTTTACTAGATTTTGGTATCAGAGTAATACTGGCTTCATAAAATGAGTTGGGAAGTATTGCCTCCTCTTTGATTTTTTGGAAGAGTTTGAGGAGAACAGGTATTAAATCTTCGTTGAATGTTTGGTAGAATTCACTGGTGAAGCCAACTGGTCCTGGACTTTTACTTTTTGGTAGGTTTTTGATGATTGTTTCAATTTCCATACTGCTGATCGGTCTATTTAGATTTTCCAGATCTTTTTGATTCAGTCTAGGAAGATTGTATTTTTCTAAGTATGGGTCCATTTCTTCTAGGTTATTAAATTTGTTATTATATACTTTTTCATAATATTTTTGCATGATCCTTTGTATTTCTGTAATGTCAGTCTTAATTTCCCCTCTTTCATTCCTGATTTTGTTTATTTGTGTCCTTTCTGTTATCTCTTTAGTGAGTCTAGCCAGGGGGTTGTCAATTTTATTAACCTTCTCAAAGAACCAGCTCCTTGTTGCATTTATTTTTTCTATTGCTTTTTGTTTTGTTTTGTTTTAAATTTCATTTATTTCTGCTCTAATTTTGACGATTTCTTTCCTTCTGCTGACTTTACATTTCATTTGTTCTTCCTTTTCTAGATTTTTTAAGTTGAAGCGTTAGGTTGTTTATTTGGGCTCGTTCTTGGTTTTGGAGATTGGCCTGTAATGATATGAACTTTTCTCTTATAACCGCGTTTGCCGTGTTCCAAAAGTTTTGATATGTTGTATTATCATTATCATTCATGTCTATGTATTTTTAGATCTCTCTTTTTATTTCTTCCCTGACCCAGTTATTCTTCAGTAGTATTTTGTTTAATCTCCACGTATTTGTGCTTCTTCCTGATTTCTTTTTGCAACTGATCTCTAGTTTCAAAGCATTATGATCAGAGAATATAGTTGGTATGATTTCATCTCTCTTATATTTCTTGAGGCTATTTCTGTGTCCCAGTATGTGGTCGATTCTTGAGAATGTTCCATGTGCACTAGAGAAGAATGTATAAGCAGCTGTTTTGGGATAGAAGGCTCTGTATATGACAATTATGTCCAGTTGGACTAATGTGTCATTTAAGGATGTTATTTCCTTATTGATTTTCTGTTTGGACAATCTGTCCATATCTGACAGTGGGTTATTTAGGTCCCCTACTACGATAGTGTTTTGGTCTGTTTCTCCCTTTAGTTCTATTAGTAATTGCTTTACATATTTAGGGGCTCCCTGATTGGCAGGATAGATATTAATAAGTCTTCTTGGTGCATGATTCCCTTTATCATTATGAAGTGTCCCTCCATATCTTTCTTTACCATTTTTTAGTTTGAAGTCTATTTTGTCCAATATTAGTACTGTTACTCCCACTTTTTCTGAATGCCATTTGCTTGAAATATCATTTTCCACCCTTTCACTTTGAGTCTATATTTGTCTTTGGAGTTGAGATGTATCTCTTTGAGGCAGCATATGGTTGGGTTTTGTTTTTTGATCCATTCTGCAACTCTGTGACTTTTAATTGGTGAGTTCGGTCCATTTACATTTAGGGTGATTATTGAAATTTAAGGTCTTCTTATAGCCATTTTATCTTTTGCTTTTTGGTAGCTCAGTGTTTCCATTGCTTCCTTGTCCTTGTGTTTCTGTTTTCTTTATTTGGGTTGGCTTTTGTGGGTTTTGCCCCTGTTTCTTCTTGTTTTATGTTATATACTTCAGTTCTAAATCTTTGGTGTGTGGTTACCATTATGAATATGAAAGAGATAGTTATATATATATGTATATATGTGTGTGTGTGTGTGTGTGTATATATATATATATATATATATATATATATATATATATATATATATACACAGTCGTCCATTTTTCTTCTGCATAGGCCTTATCTCCTTTCTCCTTTGTGAATTTGGATCTTTGAATTCTCTCCTTTTCAGTCGTTGTTAATTCAGTTTCTCCCTATGTATGCTGAATGTTCATTACTATCTTGCTACAGTAATTCTCTTATTATTATTTAAGCATTATAAGCTTAAATAATAAGCTTATTAATTAAGGGTTGCACTCCTCTGCTTCTATTTGCCTGATAGTCACTTTACTCCTAATTATGTATTTTGTTTGTTTGTTTTGTTATTTTGTTTTAAATGAACTGACACTTTTCAGTATTGCCTGTAGTGCAGGCCTCATAGTGAAGAATTCCCTCAAATTCTGTATGTCTGGAAAAGTCTTAATTTCTCCTTTGTATCTAAAGGAGAGCTTAGCTGGACAAATTATTCTAGGCTGGTAGTTTCTTTTACTTTACAGTTTAAATATTTGATTCCATTCTTTTTTGGCTTGTAAGGTTTGCGCTGAGAAGTCTGATGATAATTTAATGGGTTTTCCTTTATACGTTACTGTTTAACTTATTGACAATTCTGTTTTTGTCATTGATTTTTGATAATTTTAATACAATGTGTCTTGGTGAAGGTCTTTTTGAGTTCAGATAATTGGGTGTTCTGTTGACTTCTTGAATTCCAAACTCCAGCTCATTCCTTAGATTTTGGAAATTCTTGTCAACTATTTGTCTAAAAATGCTTTCTAATCCCTGTTCCTTTTCCTGGCCTTCAATAATGCCCATTATTCTTAGTTTCCTCTCCTGATGGTATCAGCTAGTTCTTGAATTTCTCTTTCATTATTTTTCATTCTTTAGTTTCTTTCTTCTTCCTTCTGATTTATTTCTAGATTTCTGTCTTAGATATCCTGATCCTTTCCTTCATTTGGTCAACTCTATTTCCCAAGCTTGCTATTTAAGTTTTCAACTTTTGCAGTGTGTTCTTCATCTCCAGAAGTTCTATTTGGTTCTTTTTGAGGGTTTCAATCCCCTTGCTCTGCTCAACTAGTTTTTTCAATTCCTAAAATTGTTGATTTGAGTTGTTTTGGATCTCATTGAGTTTTTTCAGAAGTACCATTCTGAATTCTGTCATTTAAATCACATATTTCTATGTCTATAAGCTTCTTTTTTCCAAAAAGATTTATTATATAAAGGTCTCTCTTTAGCCTGCTGCAAAGAAGGCACTTTTCTTTTGGTTTCCAGTAGGTTGCGTCTAAGTCTCTTGGATCTCTGCTTTATATAAAGCCTAAATGTCTTTTTTATTTTCTTGTAGATATTTAATCACACTTGCTATTCTCAGTTTCAGTCCCTGTCAGTGTTAGCAACGGTTTCGGTAGCATTTGCTTAGATTCCCCTGGAGCTCCTCAGTGTTAGGTTTTGGAGGGTATGTGGGGAGGGGCCCTCTGTGTTGGGGGATGGGGACTGAGGCTCAGCCTTGATTTTCCAACTGGGGCCAGTAAAAATCAACTGTTGTTTCTATGCTGTCCCGCCCCACTTCTCTGCTTTCTGCCCTGATGACTGGGCCCTGCTGCCGGCTGCTAGAAGTTCTGGCACTTCCAGGCAGACTGATCAAGGAAGTTGCCGCACCCTCGCCCCTCCCCCACCTCCTGGAAGGAGCTCCTGTGAGAGGCAGCTTCTTTGTTTCTCCCCGTCCACCACCCAACACCCAGGGTTCTGACCTGTGTGGTAGCTCTTATGTACAGATCCCACACTCAGACATGCTGGTGTGCAGTTTGGGTGTTTTTTGTTGAGTTTTAAATGTTCAGCTTATTGTTGTTTAAGGGCGAGAGATCTGAGGATGTGTCTCACTCCGCCATGTTTCATAGATATTTTGAATAATATTAATATACTTCCTCTAAGATCTAGTGACAGATAATGAACTTTAAATAACACACACATTTTTTCATGTATGCAGAGGACAATTGCTAAATGTATTGTGTACTACGTTAAACAAGAAACTTCAATAAATTGTAAAGATATGGCATTGTATAGACTACTTCATCTTATTGCAGCACAAATAAAAGTCGGTATAAACAATAAAAAGTTATCTTTTAAAAATTGTCTTCGTTAACAAATTTTAAAAAATTCAAAATGTCTCTGGTGCTAAAGAAATAGTGAAGCTGAAAGAAAATGAATGTACTATATAAGAATTTAATTCCAGAGTAGGGAAGAATTTGTATAAGATGGAAAACAAAACAAAACGACATGTCAATTAGAAGTCACAAAAAAAAATTAGTTCTCTGAAAAGAAGTTAAAGAGCTAGATTATCCAGTCAAATAAGCACGTGTATTCATCAAACTCATGTACTCATAGACTGTATAGCATTAAGACTCAAAGGATAAAATGGAGCTTTGATTAGATGGCAAAACAGAGAGAATCAATTCTTGGTAGTTTGAACCCACCATAACTTTATAGACCTTATAGAAAGGAAGCACTTTATAAATCTACAACTTCACCAGTCTCAACAACATGATTTATCAATGATGCTGCTGTGACTGCCGAAACACCCATTATCCATCAAGCGCTATTTCATATTAAGCCGTTTTAAGCACAAATTCCTATTGTCTCTGGATTTCACAATGCCAAATCACAGAGACTTAGTCTTCTAGAATTCTTCATAGGGTACCATAATTCAATGCCAGCCTGTTCATTAGATCAAATGAGAGGTTTTAGAAGCCCAACATATTTTGATGTATCAAGTTGATATAAGAGAAATGTAAAACTGGAACTTTCTATGCAACTCTTTAAAGTCATCCTGTGATTCAATTACACTAGATAGTTTTCTATACAATATGATATGTATGCAATTCACAGTGTGCCTAATCCAAAACCAATGACAGAGCCTTAAGTTTCCTGGAGGTCTTCAATTTTTTTAGCACACTTCCTTCTTACTCAAAGAACATAACTCTTGTGTGGCCACTTCTTACTGACTCTAGGGAACCATCCACACCGCTTTGTTCTTAGCCAGGCTAAGAATTTCAGGCAGTTACTACAATGACTTCATGCAGTCAGAGCTGGCTCCACCACAAGATGCCAGATGGCCTTAGAGGCACCAATGGCTTAGGACTCAGGAACGACGACAGCCAAGAAGTTAGCATATTCATGCAGAAAAGTGAGCTGTTACTGCTGAGGGCCAAAATGTTTCACAAGCACTTCTACAGCTATGCCTTTAAACATTTTGCAGATGTAGGTTGCTATCCTAAAGGTAAATTTATATCATAAATTAGATCAGCATGTCTGTAATGTTGAAGTCTCTAGTGCTTGTGTACAAATATCTATATACAAGTACGGAAGAGCAATAGCTAATTCAAATACTATAGACCAAACTGCCATTGTCTCTAAGATTCTACCAGAAACACACATGTTGAAAAGTTGCTATGAATCTTCACTCTATGCAGCTGGATAGTTATTTATAATTGACTGGAAATGGAATGGTCACAGGGATGCCTGATCAACTCACATATAAACTGTGAAACAAGCTATCTGCCCTTATTTGTTGTTGTTTATGTAGTCATAACTTAATGTCTTATTGAACTAATGAATCATTGACTTTAATGAAATAATTAATCTGGTTAAATTAACATTTTATAAGGTTATCTTCATGTTATCTTGACATGTGACATACAGGCAGAACTCGAAGTTATTGCAGGTTCAGTTCCAGACCACTATAATAAAGCAAATATCACAATAAAGGGAGTCACACAAGTTTTTTGGTTTCTCAGTGCATATAAAATTCGTGTTTATACTATACTGTTGTCTATTAAGTATGTAATAGCATTATGTCTAAAAAACAATGTACATACCTTAATTAACAAGTTTTTAGTACTAAAAAATGTTAACCATCAACTGAGCCTAGTGGAAAAATGGCACTGATAACTTGCTCAACACAGGATTGCCACAAACCTTCAATTTGTAAAAAAATATGATTTCGCAAAGCACAGTAAAACGGGGTATGCCTATATCTAAGAATCAACTATTCATATGAGTGAAAACTTAGAATCATTATTCCATCATTCAACTGATTCACTTATCACTGAACAAGTATTTATTGAGCACTCTTTTAGGTGTTGGAGGTACAGAGGTAAAAAGGACTAACAACTCATTCGATGTTACAGAGCTTGCCTTCTAGGGATTGGTTTTGTATAAAGTCTCGACGGCAGACTGAGAGATGTAGTGATTCTATGTGTTACCTACTTGAACGTGTATGTGTGTGGCTTAACAAGCAGGACTATCCAATCTTCTATACTTATAACTATTTCTCCTTATATTTTTAAGTTATATCTCCGGATATTATTGATACTTACATGTCTACTTGAATGTCTAATGAACATCTTAAACTTAAAACATGACCAAACTTTATTCCAGGGCATTTTGTTTTCTATTTCTTCTTGCTATATCCTCCCAAGATAAATGCATGCCTTGCTATCACAATTCCTTCAGATCTCTAAACAAATACTACCTTCTACAGGAAGACTTCCCAGATCACCCTACATAAAAGAGCACCTTCTCATTCCTGATTGTATTCCCTATCATTCTTACCTAAGTTTTTACTTCTCCAAGACACTTATCACCAACTGATATATTATATATGTATTTGCTTATTGTCTGCTTCCTCCAACTAAAATGCATGCTCCATGAAGGTGAGGGTCTTTGTTTCCTGCTGCATTATTAGTGCAAAGGGCAGTGCCTGGAAAGTAGTTGGAACTCAATAAACATTTGTCAAATCAGAGACTGAATTTGTAACTAATCTCTTCAATGTCTCACTCTATCTATCTATCTATCTATCTATCTATCTATCTATCTATCTATCTAGTTCCTACACTTTGCACACTGCACTAATTTGGGATCGAAATGATGATTTTCAAGGGGAGTATCAGATTATGATTTTGGAATCAGAAAAGTCCAGTCTCTTAGCTCTAAGAGACTCTGAAGGATAATGTAGTACCGCTTCTCATTCTATAGACAGTGGCTTAGAAAGAAAAAGAGCTTTGACTGCAGTTAACACCTAATCGGAGGCAGAACCACAGTTAGAGCTCAGGCTTCATGCCTCGCCTAGGCAGTGATCTCCAATCAAACCCTCACTCAGAGGCATTGCTTTTCCTTGTCTTCCCACAGCAGCCCAATCCTTCTTAGGATTATTTTTTAAACTGTCCTTGATTAAGATTACTCACAGGTAAAACTAGAGGAAAACTGATTTTATAAATAAAATTTTCACATACATACAATTTGGGGGAGGGAGGACATTTCTGATACCTAAAACTTAAAACTTAATTTTATTTGCAAAATACTCAGTTTAAAAAAGGCAGCACCCTAGGATATTGAGAAACATAGATTTAAAACCCTCTAAAACAGTTATACTTTCAGAGATGAAAAAAAAAATCTATACAGGTAGGTCAGCGAGAAATAACCATATATAGAGCAAAAAGCCTAGAAAAATAAAATAAATCAATTAAGATACTTTTTAACCCTGATGATATAGATACTATAACAGACAAAATGGATTCAGTTGAAACACAGAATATAATCTAAGGTTTTTCCCATACCAAAGACAATATGTAAAGGAGTTAAATGCCATAAGAAGTAGGAAAGCATAGTGTTTACAATGTACCCTATTCTTTGCATTTGCATCTATCACTTCCTCTTAATAAGTGTAAGAACTTAATTGTGCTATTTAACTTCTATAGGCCTCAGATTGTTGATCTGTAAAATAGAATTGAATAAGAACTATGGCATATAATTGTTTTAAGAATCAAAATAAATCATAATTGTAAACAATTAACATACTGTGGAATATATTTTAGAGTTTAAAATATTGTAGAATGGCACAAGTAAAATTTAACTAATGTGATATTGCAATATATTTCATTAAAAATAATTTCGAAAAGCTTTCAAAAATAAATTTTATAAAAAATCATCTAAAATTTACCAAAATCATGTTAGTAGTTGATTGCTGGCTGAGTTTTTCTAACACTTGGGATACTTCATAAAACATGAAAAATTTCCATTTATCAGCTCTAACAATTCTCCACTGCACGAAAAGAAACTATCTCCTACACAATATTGCAACAGTAACCACACGTGGCCTGCTCTGTTTTCCAAAACAAGAATACTTTCAGCATGTAGAAGTGTCTACCCACAAAACCAACCCAGTGTACCTCAAAACATTTGTTTTGCCATGAAGATTTAGGAAAGAAGATTGTGACCCAATTTTCGACGATCTAAAGGCCCAGAGGTAACAGCGGTGTGAACGAGAAGATTGGTAGATGAGAATAGAGAGGTATCAGGGACAGGTTACATAGAGCCAACCTGGCTACAGTTGTCATTATCACACCTGGTGCTGCGTTCCATGGATCCACGATTCTGCCACATGTAAACCTTCGGATATCAGGTCACAATCACTCACCTAGGCCAGTTCCTTTTGAGCTCCACTGCTGCCAGATGAGTGTTATAGCCTACACATCCATTCACATATCACATTTACTGCATCTCCAACTCCTTTATACATTTATTTATTCTAATCATAAGTCAAATATTCACCGAGTGCCTACCATGTGCCAGCTACTGGGCTAGACGCTGAGGAAACATTCTCTGCCCTCATGGAGCTTATACACAAGTGTGGGGAATGAAGAAGAAGAAAATAATAAACAAGTGAACAACTCTTTTGCTAAGAACTAAAAAGCAGAGAGAGCAGAAAATATGTCATAATGCCATATACTCTTTTTCTTATAATGGATTTTAATTATGTCACCAGTAATCCAAAACAGTATTGTCTTCAACAAAGCCAAACTCCTTTGAAGCAAACATGGAAACTTAGGAAGAGTGAAATACAGCTACCAATTCACTCTAACTGTGACTATCAGTTTATTCCTGAAATACAAAGTGTGTGTGTAGTATTGTATGTGTGTGTGTATTAGTGTGTGTGTGTGCTGGGAAGAGGTAGGCAGCAGGAATAGAGAAGGAAAATAGAAGGGTAAATTCTTACATTGATTAAGAAGGTCATTTTGCTCAAGCCTTCAGACTTCAGATTTCTAGACTTGTACAACTGGCTCTCTAATAAGTGACTATTTGAATACTCACAGACACTGCTTAGTTTACCATCATACATTTACCCCTTTTCTCTAGTTGAACTACTTAAAAATGTACTCTCTGATTTTTGTTCCTATAGAACATATTTTTAACATTTTCAGGGGTAAAAGATATAACTCTTCCTCCTCAATTACATACTCTTATATTGTTTTTATTACATTTTCACCCAGTTTCCTATCATTTAAGAAAGTAAGAGATTTAAAATAGAAGCTTTGAAATAGCATAATGCAAATATTTCCCTTACTTCTGTGTCATTTCAAAGGAAAAATTCTTCGATCATTCCTCACTAATTAAACACCTACATCTTCTTTCTATCACTTCCAAAGTGCCAGGAGGAAAAATGCAAAAATCTTTTCTTAGAAAATTCCTTCTTTCCAAGATTGGAGTGATTTTGAGCCACAAACTCTAAAATATAGTCATCGTCCCCTTCTCTAATCAATTGCTAAACAACAGATGCGAACATACATTTTAAAACACCTGGACACAACCCTTACCTGCATCTCCTGGCAAAAGGAAGCCAGTGGCCCGAAGAGAATCTGACACTGCTCATGAGCTGTGTATGTCATCCCTGGCAACTTGGAGGGAACCATCACGGAATTGACACTCTGGGGATTTGTCTGTAGCAAGCAGTTACTGGCCTTTGACCTGGCGATATGCAGATAGGTGTAAAATTTTGAATTTAGTGATGTGAAAAGTTGTTATCATTAGCATGCAATAGGAAACATTTCATAATGTTAAAAATATGTTCTCACTTTTATTTACAAGCTCATAGAAATTATTTTGTATATGAGAATCATTTTTTTACAATTATTTAAGATAACCCTAATAAGAATAATGTTCAACTTAACAGAACTTTTTGGTTTATAAAGGTCTTTCATATGGATTAACTTAGCTAATCTACATAACACTGTGAACTCTTGCTATTTTACACATTTGTAAGATGAAGAAGCTCAGACTCATAAATTAACTTGCCCAAAAGTAACTTGTGAAGGTAAGAAATCAACTACATTCAGGGATTTAAAGAATCTATGGAAAAGCATTCTCTAGTGAGTATTCCTGGTATGAATATGTTTGTACTTGACATTGTAATACAACTTCTATTTATGAGAAGACGTTTAATTTTATTATAGTTCTGATCTACGTGAAGGCAGCCAAACAGTATCATACCTGTTCCTTGGGAACACATTTGGCCTACTGAAGGGCTGCTGTTCCAGTGAGGTGGTGTGTTCAAAATACAACATGCTCTGAGCACTGTCGTCTACACTATCATGACAGAGAATGTGCATAGAATATATTGCATATATTTCAGAGTAGAGTTATGGTAACGTCATAAATATTATATTTAGTAGATTTTAATATTAATTTAGCCGAAAAATAGGCTTATCAACTTAAACAATATGGAAAAATGAATATAATTGATCTGTGCAGTGACTTTAGCTAGCTAGGTGTTGCTGTATTTCTTAGACTTTTGGATACTTTAAGCAATTCTCACTCACTCACTCATTTGCAATATCACCTACTGTTACAGCTGCTCCTTCTACTACCAAAGTAATAAGTCAAGAACAAGGCCTTTGAAATGAAAATTAGAACAATAATAATATTTTTTATTTCTTTTTCCAGCCAGGCAGAAGCTAAGCATCACTGTTCTTGAAGGCAGAAAAGAACAGAGCACTATTTATAGTGGTGAAAACCACAGCAATGAAAACAGATTCAGAGTTTAAAAGTATCACGTGGAAAGGTGGAGCTTTTGTTAAAGAGGTTCTTTGTGATAACAACAGTTTTGCTAAAGACTGAGCAATGAGAATGTTTCCACTGGGAGATTTTGACGAGGCAATTAAATACTGTGATAGATTTTATCACTACGGTAAATTTTTAACCTTACGAATTGTGTTGCCCAATCTTTATTTGAAAATGTGGAAATTAAGAAGCAGACGAGTTAAATAATATGTCCCAGTTCATAGTATGAGTCAATAGAAGAGCCGGAAGTGGAACCAAGTGCCTTGATTCCTAATCTGGCATCCTTTCTGCTCTGCTCTGCCACCTCCCCAGTGCACAGAGGAAGCAGGCACACACAAACATTCGTAATGTGACAATGGTAAGTGACCTCAGTACCTTAGGAATCTTTCCAAATCTTCCTTGCTACATCGGGACCATGAAACATCACCAAGATTTTGTCCTTTAATCCATTCACCAGACATGATATGTAGTCCATCAGCACATGATGGGTGGTCATTGTCATGATTAATGCCCATGCTGATTTGGAATATAATCAAAAATTTTTTAATTACATTAGATAAAATTTTTTTTTAAGTTTTTTATAACTGCATTTAAATAACAGCTAAATACTTAAAATAATGGGAGAGACATTAGTCTTAAAGGTCAAAATAATAGATTTCCAATTGTTCTGTTTTTTTTTAATTTTGTTATCGAGATTAAAGGTAAATATTTCTATTTAGTAAAAAACATTTCCCCAATCAAACTAGCAAATGATTTATAGGTATAGTTTTTACATAGTAGTAGGTGCAAAACATACAGAAATAATTTCTATTTGACAACGAGATTCTTGTTCTTGTTTACTCATACCTTTTATCAAATCTAAAACCACATTAAACTATTATTTTCCCCATCTGCTTCACTGGGCCATCTTCTTCCACTCATCGTATAACACTGGGAAAACTTCACGTCCGTGGCCATCTTTAACTTTTCCATTAAATCCTGAATCTGTTCCTTTAAGTTAGAATTCCATTCTAAAAATCTGACTTAAGATGTACTAAAAGAATGCTAAATCTCTAAAAACTGTTCTCACCATTTTCTCTTTCAAACCTCTGTTTACTCCTCTATTTTCTTCCTCTCTCATTTGGGAGGTGTGGTAGTGTGTGTGTTAGTGTGTGTTGTGTGTGTTGTGTGTGTGTCGTGGTTGTGTGTGTGTGCACTCCATGTGTGACAGTTATTATATTGGTAGTGGTAGTGATGTGCTTTGCTGCCCACCCCAGGCAAATCTTTGGATGAGTCCTTGGATCATGACCTAGTTTCCTTCCTCTCTGGACTATTTTTGTTTACCTAAGTGTTGGAAACTGGTCTATAGTTCTGCTTTTAAAATTTTCTCTCAGCTTCCTTCCTCTCAACTTTCATTTCACACTGGCACTTTGATTTGCCAAATTCAGGGGTTAATAAAACTTTTAGTTTGAACCAGATTACTAGAATTAATTCTAACTGCGGCCGGGGACATTAGTAGCATCTACTCTACCACCTTGGCGGAGCCTCCTACCTCTCTCTTCTCTATTTCTGAAAAAAATTTGCTTTCTATTTACACAAAAACACACAGTTGGACTTGCTTAAGACCCCTCTGCTCTCCTATGGCAATTTCAGCTCTTTACAACACAGTGGTGCATTTGCCTCTGTCGCTATTTCAGCCATTTCTTGCATTTCTTTGTAATACTGAATGATTCCCAAACTATTATGTGTTTTGCCATTCTCTTGCAGTTAAATAGCAGTTGTTAGCGTTTTCCATATTCTCGGCTTTATACAAAGGGGTTTCTAGTTTTCAAGTTAAAACGATTCATGTTGTTGCAGGACTAATATATAACTATCCGCTTTACTTTGGCACGGTGATAATACTTTCCCAAGATCTTACAGAATATGAGAAAAAAGAAGAAGAGTGTTGTATGGAAACTGCCGGTTAACAACACTGATGTCACTATCCATTTCACTTTGATATTAATTTCATGCCCCGATCCCCATCACCCAAGTTTTGCTTTACCCTTCAATGTCTGCCTGGATAACAGAATTTATCTTCAAGATGTATATAGATTACCTTCAGGAGGTTTTTGTTGTTGTTGTTTTGTTTTGTTTTGTTTTAATAACTCCCACCTCACCTCTGTGTACTATCTCTTTTTCCCACCATAAGATCTTGTGAATATTGTGATAGTCTTCTCTATAACGTATTACACATTTTTACTTTTGGTTTTCTCTGCAATTACTTGAGGATGGAAACTTATTCATCTCCCTAAGATTCTGGCATATTGTAATAATATTTTATAAACCATGCCCAACTGCAGGACCAATTCATCATCTGAAATCACATCTATTTCAGTAAAAATTTTATATAATCTCCTATGAATTCTCATAAAAAGGCCATTAAAATAATTGCCTGTAAGTCAGAGTTAATAATGAAGAAGAAAGAGGAAAATCCGTTTTTGTACATCCTAAGTTGGAGATGATGGTAGGAGAGCTAGGAATCTCATTTTCTCACCGTGTAATGATCTAGATGATAAATAAAAGTTTTTCATAATGAAAAACTGTAAATAACAAGAATATCTACATTATACTTTGAAACACTGATAAAAGAATTATTATAAAAGTTGCTAAGTTTCTCAAATTAAAAAAAAAGGCTATCAAACTACATTTTTGTTTAAATTAAAATTTTTAAATCAAAACTGTTATATTTAACATATTTGAAAAAAGAAAATTATATAGATGAAATAAATTAATTTATGAATAAGAATAATGAAGGAAAGGTTCACTATGTTTGCTAACTTTGAAGAGTATGAAAACTAAGGTCTAAATAAAACTAAAAACACATTATTGAATATCATTTTTAACTTTTAGTGTTAGAAAAATTCAGCTATATGATGAATTACATTACTCTTTCCTAGTCTAATTAATGTCTTTAAGTAGGGTTTGTATCAATACACATAACTAGAATGATTGAGAGAGAGAATAAGATGTGTGTTTTTCATACTTTGAAGATAAAGAGGAAAAATAAAAGATACATGTAAATATGAGCCAGTTCAATTACTAGGGGGTAGAGTGAAAAACGTTCGAGTTAGAAAAAGATTTGAATTCTGTCTCTCTTTACTTACGCGAACAGAGGCAAGTTAAATAATAACAAAGAGATAAATGTGCCTCAGTTTCTTCACTTGTTTAAATATTCTCCTGACGGGTGATGAAGATTACATGAGGGTTAAGTAAAATGGCTGGCACAGTGCTGGAATATAGTATAAACTCATAACTATTCTTTTTATTGGGGCAGTAAATCAGGAAATTTTATCTTATTATTCAAATTTGTCAAAAAAGCCCACAAAGAGATAAACATAATTAATTTGCTGTATTTGTCGACTTCAATGAAAATTGTGGACTTAAAGAAAACCTAGTACATAATAATGGCAAGAAGTGACTTTGGATGTGAAATTAAAATAAGAAATTATAAATATAGCACAATGGATAAAGATGCCTTAACTCATTTCTAACTGTACGGTTCTGATGCCGCCCCTGCCAGCATCACTGTCTCACCTCCACCTAAGATTCTGGCCGCAACACACATCGCTGGGTGACTCTGTAATAACAGCAGCCACTTGCCATGTGGAGCATGCTCAACACTGCCATCTGTGGTGTGCAGTCTTTCAAACCATAAACAAATGCTATTATTTTTGAAAGGCAACTGGTCTTTTTCAGAAATAATAAAACTTCTTAAATAATATGTCCATTTGAGAGAAGAGGGACTGTTTCCAAGGTTTAGCAATTTGGACATTTTCCCAAAGTAGTGTAATGTGATTTCCCAAACTGAGAAGATTATAACTTCTCATCCAGATAATCATTTTCCTTTTGGGATCCTGGTTCTCATATAAGAAATTAGTTACAGCCATGAAGAGCTCTGGTGATTCAGGCATTGTTTACCATTAGTTAAATTTTCCTAAAGCTATTTAACTTGTAACAGAAAAGATTATCGTTAAATTGGGACGGGGTTGTTCTTTTTTTTTCCTTTTTTCTTTTTTCTTTTTTTAACCATGCAACTGGAACTATCATCAAGGGACATTACTTAGTCTTGATTCTGCAGATTTAAAATAAAATAATTAATTGTGAATCTCTTCCAGTCACTATATTAATCATTGACACTGATGATATCATTCACTCCTCACAATAAATCCCATAATGTTTCTATGATCGTGGCTTTGATTTTACAGATGAGGAAGGTGCCGAGGTTAACGGCAAAGCTGTGACTCAGCCCCAGGCAACCTGATAGCCAAGCAGAGGGACCTCTAAACCACCAAACTACAGCGCGTCTCCTTCTGGGTCAAAACTCTCCACTTATGCAAATCATTTATTGTTTTCTGAGTAATTTTAAATGTCTTCTCTCAGCAGAAATTTATCTTTACATATATAGTCCCATAACCAAGTTGCATGCATTGTATGGAAAACATTCTCAAAGTTAAGATATTAGCAGCACCTTCCTCTTACTGTGCAACAGAGCTGTATTTTAATAATCTCAGTTCAAATTCATTTTGACAAAGAGCCTTGGGCAAATAAACTCTCCACTAACATTGTACATGGTTGTCAAGTCAACTGAAAAAATATTTTTATCTTATAAAACTTCTCAACTTGTTTAAAAGTCCCTGCCAGGAAGTTTTGTGATATCCTGCAGAAAGCTGGAGAAGCATTCGGATTTGAAGATGGTCCCTTTTGATGTTTAAAGAGTTAGAGAAAAGAACATTTATGAATTCACTCACATTTTTTGGATAATTTGGAAAAGACCAGATTTGTTAACAGTAAAACTTTAAAAGTAAGGTTTTTTTTGGTGCCGAATATATTAAACATCTTATCATAACATGTTATGTCCCACTAAAAGCCACATATTATACAGAAAATAATCCATTAAAAAAACAAACTATCACAATATCTAATGGAAGTGGATAATATTTCCACAAAATGACACTTAATTTCATGCAATTCAATGGCTATATCTGCTTTGATGTAACTCCATTGCTGTGTGTTTATGAAAAAAAGCTCGACATTAATACAAAATATTCTCATTACATTTTATATTTTAAATAGTTTAAATCATTTCCATTTGCACAAAACAATTAAATACATACTTCTATTGGCAAGTCAAAAGACAATGTAAAGCAAGTCAGCAACAAGGTAAAAAATTACAGGTTAAAGAAAAAGTAGAGGTACAAAAAAGATTCTTTTTGACTTTGCTATGCATTATATAACAGGTGTATCTAGCAATTCAACAAACACCTGCTGAGAACCCACTATATGCTGGGTACTTCGCTGAGCTGGGGTCAAATAAATGAATAAGGTCCAGTTCCTACCTTCGGGAAGTTTATTGTCTACTGGGGTTGGAACACTCTATCCTTTGCCCTCATGTAGCTAATAAATGCCTAGATTCTGTTAGTTCTATCTTCCTTAAAACTCTCCTGCTTATACCATCCTTTCCACTCCCGCTGCTGTCAACCAAGACAAGCGCTGATTCTCTTCTCTTCTCTTCTGAATTGGTGTAATGTCTGACCAACTGACCTCCTGACCCTTAACTCTTTGCCTTAATAAACCATATTTTAATTACTTTCATTTCTTATGAATACATTAATATAAAAACACTCATTTCCTAAGCAAAAGTCTTTTAATTTTTCCTGGCAAAAAAATATTACTGAAAACAGGGGCAGAATTGGAGGGCACAAATGTCAGGTTAGTAAAAACGCAGAGTCCTGGGCCATGCCCTAACCAATTAAAGAAAATATTTAGAGATAAGGCCAGAGAAACTGCATTTTAACACATTTCCTAGATAATTCTTACTCATTCAAAATTCTGAGAACCAGTAACCTACAGGATAAAATCCAAATTTTTTATCCTGTTTTTTTCAAATGATCTGTAACGTGACTTCAATGTAATTTTCACTAGAACAGTTCAGTCCAGCCAACCCTTCTCTGTAATCCTTTCCTACCGGAATGCTTTTCCCAGTTTATGTGCATTTACAAATACAATTCAAATTTTAAGACTTTATTCCTGTATAAGAGCCTCTTCAATAAATCCTAGCATATATTTCTCATGATCCTTAACTTCTGTGCCCTTCAAATATATAGCATAAAAGACATATCAGAACTACCTCTATTTCTGGTGAATTTTAAGTAATACATATAAATTATCACCACCTGGAATTTAAGTGTTCAGAGAACAAGAACTATAATATTTTATTTTTAATTCCTTTAATCATTTAGTTCAATACCTTATTAAATGAATGTCTACAGGTTAATAAACGGATAGAGAATCACAGAAGCAACTAAATATTCTGTAAATTTGATGGAAAGTTGAAACTAACATGGCCTCTTACTGACTTAGAGAAAGCGTGGCCTGAAAAGTTTATAAATACTCTGCTCAAGCAAGGTTGCTTGCCTTACTAGAACATACATTTGCCAAGATACGTTAGAGAAATGCAAACAGAATGCCAACTTTTCTAAGGCCATTCATTAGCTGGGTGATTTTTTCCCCCCTCTTTTACCCACTCACTATGATATCTGAACCTAGAATTAGAGAGAATCTGGTGTGGGAGTGCTGCCACATCTATACTGGCTGAAGTCCCACTATTATGATCAACTTGAACAAACCCCTTATTAATCTAACTGGTATCATTGTCTAAATAAAGTATCAAATACGAAATCCATGACAGTGGTCTACAAGACTTCCTGCCAATCCAGTAAGAATTTGGAAGGATACGAAATCACTTCTTGAATGAACTGAGAGAAGTACAGCCATTGCACGCTGAAAATCTTTTTTTACATTAAAGCATTCATAAAAAACATTATAATACTCCTAATTATCATAATTATTACTCATTCACTCTGTATTATGTGTCAACCATTGCACTATGCAATTAGGGCATCACCAATCTAATAAGGAACCTTGAAAAGAAAACTTATCCAAATTTTAGAGATGAAGAAAATTAGTTCAGACAGATTGACTTGTCTAAAGTTCATTCAGTGAGTAGCTGGCATGACAAGAATTCAGGTCCAAGTCTGTGTTTCTTTAATACACTTTCTCTCTCATCTGCCCACTCTGTAGTTTCTAATCTTCATCAAGAAGGCATCTGTGTTAGAGGAAGATACTTATGACTTTTGCTATAGGAAATTCTAAAAGTACATTGTAGGGACAGGAAATTTACATGTAGCTATTATCAATTTTAGTGGGTCAAGGAGAATTATTAACGGAATAATTAATTTTCAACATTTTAAGGAGCAATGGATTTCTAGGTGTAGGTAAGAGTATATTTATATTTTATTTATTATAGCAATCCATTATCTCATGTATTTCCCATCCTAACAGTCCTAGATGATGATATATTGTTTTTATCTTCATTTCTGATTTTCTTTTTACTGTGTCTACTCTCCCTTTAGAGTATATCCTCTGTTTCTTATAGTAGATATACTGCTGCACATCAATGCAGAATGAAAGGCAAAAATTTTATTCCCTTCTAAAAAGGACTCCTTCAACAAGGAGAGGCTAGCCAAATTTATGTTTGACATGGTCTCTCCGGGGGCATATGCTAGCTTCTTATTGAATCAGCAGAATTTTAGATTAAATAGTCCTATTGCTAAAACTGCTGGATTTGGCCCTTCCAAGTCCATGACTTTGGGATTTGCGTGAAATAGTTGGATAGGCCTCAAATTAGACTCATCACAAATGAAAAGTAATTTAATTATTATATTTCTATATAGTTTATTTTAGGTAGGATTCTGAAACATCATGTACTAAAAAAAAAGAAAAATATTTTGCCATATTTATATTTGTATAGTCATAAAAACATATTTTCTTTTACCAGTCAAGAAAATTGCATTCTTTGACCCAAACTAATTTCTCTTCTCTACTCCTGGAACTCAATTGTCTTCTACTCTGTATCACAAGATGACTGCCCAACAGATGAGTATTTGTGCAACAAATGCTTACTCATTCATACAGCAAACATTTATGTACAATGCAGTCAACACTGTTGTGGGAGAAAAAATGTATTAGCTAGTAATCCTAGAGATTGTTTAATAGAGATTGTTGTCCAGTAGGGGGTGTGTGCTTGTGTGTGCAGTGCGTCTGTGTATGTAAATATCAGAATAAATCAGTACATATTAGAAATTAAGTGACAAGTGGTATTTACAATAAACAGAACAAAGGAGTTATAATATGAAACACATTTCCAGCTGGACTTTCAGGTCTAATTTCCCAAAAGTGATAGCATTTGTCTTGGCCATTAAAGGAGAAGTAAAATTGGAGGAGGTATAAATCAGTAGGCCTGGGAGTTGGGATTAAAAAAAAAGCATTAATAAAGACATGAAGTTTGCAAAGTGTGGACTATTTGCATTCATGAAATAGAGAAGTGGATTATAAAGTTTGAAAGGTAGATAGAGACTACTCCATAAAATCATAAATCTAAGGCTAAGGAATTTGGAGTTCCTTCATTAGGTGGTAAAGAGCAATCGAGATTTCTAAACTGAAGATCAGGATCATGATTCAGGAAGTAGGATCTGACTAATGTGTGAGATATATTAAAAAGATGAGATGTTAAGGCAAGGTGATATTGCAATAGCCCAAGTCTGGAGGAATAACAAGAGAAAATGGATAGATGAGACAGCTATCTCAGATGAAGAATGATATATAGAATTTGGCAACCGATTATGGGAAGAGCTAAGAAGAGAAAGAGATAAAGATGTTTCAGATGTCTCGACTAAAGAACTGTTATTGATGCCAATAACAGACATGCATATGTCTGAAGAAGATGGCTTATAACCTGGCCCTGCACTTGGTTCTATCCAGGCACAATTTCCAGCAGAGTATGTAAACAAATGTCATTAATTTCAAAGGCTTATTAGTCATGGGCATATGTATTCTTGGCACTCTAGCAATACTTAAAACTTTAGCAGGCACCTCAAATATTTACTGCCTTCAAGGAGTTAACTTTGCATATTTATTGCCTTATTAGACTCTCAGTTTTGAAGAAACTCCTGAATTTCTAGGTTAGTGGAAAAGCCATATCTCCATGCCAAAGTTTAGTTATATATATTAGTCTTTTCCCCTTGGTTCAAAGAACAAACCAAAAACCAAAAAAATTAAGCATTTTTGATCATATAAAAAAATTATTTTTAAAATGACATGATTTATAAGTAATTTCCTCCAATTTATGTAATTTTATCCACTCAACATTTCTATGAAGTAGGAAATCTAATTACCATGTGAAATTCTTAATCGGTGAATAAGAATTGTGTATGTTTAATGCAGTTTCTTTTAACTTATAAAAATATAGAACTCCGCTAGAGCTTTTTATTTTCTTGACACTATCGATTACAAGTATCAATTCTCATAAATGTGCTAAAGTCAAATCACAAAACTATATCGTATACTGATTTCAAGACAATTTTGTCTACAACTTTGTGGCCACAGAATTATTTCAAGAATACAACATATCTTAAAAGGTCCCTTTTTATAATTAGAAAAGGAAAGTTCAGAGCTACCAAATACTAAATAGTCAAAAATACTAAATAGTCAAAAAATAAATACTGGTTTTTAATGTAAAACAGTAACTATTTTTAAGTTCTCATGATTATTTTTATTGGCTACATATTTTTACATAAGGGGGCTAAATTTAGCAAGCTAGAAAAAGATGAGATGTTCAACCATTCTAGTAAACAAAGCAACACAAATATGAATTAAATTATAATTTAAAATATGCTATACTCAAGCTGGCAAAATGAGCTGAAACTGTATTCTAAAGCACTCCTCGATTTAAATTTGGATAAATATTACCATATGGCATCCAATAATAGTGCACTACTTTATATTCCTCTTAAAAATGTATAAGAATATTTGTTTCCCACACATTCCAACACTTGTCATTCACTTCACACTGTTACCAAAACATCATTTAACAACATTTATTGAGCACATATGAAAGGTGTTAGAGATACAATGTTAAATAACAACAACAATAAATAACACGCACACACAAAAACAAGATACAGCCTCTGTCTTCAGGAAGCACAATCTAATTAGATATCAAATAATCATAGAAATAATGTAAACCAGCAACTGTGAAAATATTAGAAATGAAAACTAAATAGAACCTGTAAGAGCACATATTAAGGGATTTAACTTACCGATGAGTATTTTGCTGAAGAAATGATCTAAAGAAGAGTACGAGAAAATGAGAGAAGAGGGCAGGAAGAGTTTTCTTGCCAAGGGAAATAAATGGTCCTTATAGTGGGAGTAAATATGGACTCATCTGTGTAGATTTGTGTAATCTGATAGGTGAAAGTAGAATTGCTTTGTGGTCTGAATTGGCATTCTATGAATGATGCTAAAATTATTTTATATAAGCTGTGGATACATCATTATGAGTGTGTGGTTATATCCTTTGCCATTTTTCTAACAGGGCTTTGGTCATTTGTGTATCGATTTGTAAGAGCTTTTTTTATGTTAAGGAAAATATTACTTTGTCATATATGTTGCAAATACTTTCACTAATTGTAGTTTATCTTTTAATTGTACTTTTTCTTCGAGTTGATATTTAATTTTTTTAAATTAATTAATTAATTATTTTATGGTGACATTGGTTAACGAAATCCAATTAGTTTCAGCTGTACACTTTAACAGTATGGCATATATATATTTACACTGTGTGTTCACCTCCCATAGTTAGATTTCTTTCTGTCACCACATATTCGACCCCCTTTACCCTGTCTACCTCCCCTCTCCCTCCTACTCTCTAGCAACCACTAGTCTATTGTCCATGTCCATGAGTCTCTGTTTGTCCTATTCATTTATTGCTTTTAGGTTTATATCCCACATATAAGTGATTTCATGTGATTTTCCATTTTTTATTTTGGTCTGGTTTATTTCGCTTAGCATGATTATCTTGAGGTCCATCCATGTTGGATATTTAATTTCAAGTCACTAATTTTATGTGACTTGCCCTTAAATATTTGTAGATTTCAGATTTGGAATCAGACTTTCCCTATTAAAAAACTAAAAAAAAAGGAAAAAAGCTGACAAAACAAAACAAAATAATCTCAAAAGACAGAATCATTTTTGGTGTGTTCTGATGTAATGTCTAAGGTACAGAATCAAGTTCCTATTATTTTGTTACCAAACAATTAATTTTCTTCCACTGAGTGTAGCTTTTAGTATATGCTACATTTCTACATCATTTCCTGCTTACAAAGGGAATTCTCTTTACTCTCTCCTCCTTTGACTTGTCTGCCTATCAGCAGCACAAACTGCTTTATCGACTATGAAGTGTATTAATATATGATACATTCACTCATCCTCCCCTCCGTTCTTTTAACAAGAAATTTTTTTCTGTTGATTTTTCCATATGGACTCTATAATCAGTATGTCTAATAAAAAAAAAAGGAAAGAAAAAAAATTCTATTGGCATTTTTGGGCAGATCACATTACATTTATATATAGATAATTGTCATTTTATAATTTTGACTGTTCTTATTCCAAACCAGGAAATGTCTTTCCATTTATTTAAACCACTTTTATGACCCTCTGTGTGGTTATAAATTCTTCTTTTTATAAGTCTTGTACATTCCTTTGTAAGTATATTCCTAGATATTTTATCTTTTAAATTTTTATTTTATTTAATTTGTTGCTATCATCAATATACAGATTTTTCTCTTTCTTAATAGTTTACAAGTGGTTGTTGTTTATGCATTGGAAAGCAAAAATTTTTATATAGTTTCGTAACAGGCCAATAAAAATTCTTTTATTGTTATAATAGGTTTTTTTGAGATTGTCTTCAGTTTTCCAATTACTCAAATAATATTCATTTTGCCGCTCTTTTCTAGGTTGATTTTCATTTAAAATTATAGAATATTTTCATAAAAACAAATACATGCTATGTGTTTACACATAACATATATGCATGTGTGTCTGTATGTGTGTTATATAGTCTAATATAACAAATATTAAAGGAAACATCACACAAACAAGAAATTCGAACAAGACCAATTCTAAGATCCGTGTCAATTTTATAAGATCTCATGCCTCTGCCTTCAAAAAGAAGGCATTCAAAAATTCAGAAATCATTTCAACCCTAAAGTCCTAAAGACAGTCTCATATATTTTCTCTTAAGAGTCTTATCTGTGATCTATCATTCTTTATCTAAAATTGATTTTTAGAAACAAATGATGAAGGTACTTAATTTCATTTTTATACATGTGGAAAACCAAATGAACCATCACATTTTTCTGAATAGTCAACTTTCTCTACTGATCTGCAATGATACCATGGTCAGACATCAGGTTCTCATGTAGGCATGGGCCCGTTGGTGACCCCATATTTTATTCTTTTGGTCTAACTGTCTATATCTGTATAAATGTCAAAATGTCTTAGTTACTCTAGTTTTAAATCAGTCTTGATTTCTGCTAGAGCAATATTCTCACATTACTCTCCTCCTCATCTTCTGCCTTTGCCTCCACCTTCATCTATTCCTTTTCCATAAATATTTTGGCCATTTTTGGCAATTTGCATTTATATATAAATTTAGGAAATACTTTGCCAACTTCTATAAGAGAAGTTGTGATGGTACATTCATTAGAATTTCTATGAATTTCTAAATCACTTATAGCAGAATTGACATCTGTAAGATATTACATTTATTCACAAACATGGTATATTTTCATTGATAAAGGTTTAATTTAATCAATTTTAATAGGGGTATATACTTTCCTATATTTTGTTGGACTTATTCCAATAAAATATAGTACTGTGTGTTTTCTATTGCTACAGTAAAAAATATCATTATTAAAAATATTTTATATTTTTGTGTTGACATTTGATTTTTGTATGTCTTATATCTAATAATCTTACTAAACTCATCAATTAATTCCATATTTTATTTGTACAGTCTATCATATTTTTAATATCATTTGCAAATTAAAGTAGCTTTGTTTCTTCCATTCTCCTCCCTACACCTTTTATTTAATTTTCCACCATACTTGACTTGTTTATATTCCCAGTATACATATAGAAGCAGGTGTGGTGAGACCTTTGTTTTTTTCTTAATTTTGTAGAAGATGTTTCTAATATTTCACCATGAACAATGATGTTTCCCATTGGTTTTGGTAAATATACATGAGTGTATTTTTTTTTGGGGGGGGGAGATTTTTTTGTATCTGCTGAGGTAGTTTTTATCTTTAATGTTAATGTAAGGATTAAGATTTTTAAATGATAAATGACCTTTGCTATATGGATAGAAGTCCAACTCTATTCCTTTGTATTACCTTTGTTTAGACATTGCTGCTTTATTTTGAAAATGTTACCTTGTCATTTCTGTATCATTCTCAGATAAAAACGACTGCAACTTTCCTCCTTGTAATTGTGCTTTTTTGATTTTTATATCACATTAATACTAGCCTAAAATGATAAGTTGGAAACTGTTCCTTCATTTTTTTAGAAAAATTAGATTAATATCATCTAACCTATACCTATGTCTGAAACTGGTGTTTTCTTTGGGAAGATTTTAAAGTGCTGATTCAATTTCTTTAAATAGTTATAGATCTTTATGATCTTCTTATGTTTTCTTAGAATTTTTCAATTTCATCTGTTTTTAATTTTTTGCCATGAAAGTATTCAGTTTACTAGTATATTTTCAATATCTTTGGCATCTATGTTATGTCTCCTTTTCTTGTTTCTAATACTGTTGAATTGTGTCTTTTTTCTTGATCAATCTTATATTTGTCAATCTTAGTCGTATTTTAATAGATCTAATTTTGACTTTGTTGTTCATTTTTATTGCATTTTTCCATTCTATTATTTCCTAGTCTTTATGATTTCTTCCTTCTAATTGCTTTTACTTTACTATTATTTTGATAATTTCTTAATTTGAAAGCTTAAGTCATTAATTTCCTCATTTAATTTTTATATATATATTTAAAGCTAATCTTTTCCCTCTATCTGATGCTTTATCTGCATGCTACAAACTTGCTAAATAGTATGTTTGTTATTGTTTAAACCTGAGACTATTCTAGTTTCCCTAATGATTTTTTCTTTGACCTCTGTGTTTTTCAAAAGTATGCTTATAATTCTAAATGTATATATATCTCTAATAAATTTTCATTGATATTCATGCACAAGAATATTTTACTATAATTACTATATTAAAGCATTCACTTATTTAATCCATATTTATTGAATGCCTGCTATGTACTGAGCATTATCAAATACATTAGAAATCCTACGATAATCAAATATAGACATGGTTCCTTACCTCTTGGGGCTTATAGCCTGTGGGTTATATTTCTAATAGAAGAATAATGTACATTTATAAAGAAACGGTGCTATTAAGTATTTAATACAGAGATTGACCTATAGAGAGTACATCCTATAGGAAGTGGTTATTGATACGACATATGAATTATAATCAGCAGTAGATAATTGCTCAGAGATAGAAAGTAAGTATTTCAGACAGAGGGAGTGGCATGTGACAATGTCTTGCAGTGTGAAGAGCCATGGTACATTAGAAACACTGTAAAAACTCTCATGCTGAGAATGAAAGGAAACACAGTCTAAAATATGAACAAAGAAGTAAGAAGGAGCAAATAATACAGAGCAGCCCAGAAGTAAGCTGAGTAAAGTTCAGTTAGAAGGACTCTTCAGCACTTCTGGCATAGCACAATAATTAATAACGTGGAACTTTAGAGTTGGACAGATTTGACTTTGAACATCCACTCAGGTACTTATTAGCTGTGTGAGCTTTGGCAATCATCATCTCTAAAATAAAGCTAATATTCTTGCCTTCCTTCTTCGGGTGGGAACAGAAGTCTTTGGCCTCGATGTGCTAAGCTGGTGCAAAATTTCACTGTCCAACAAATGTCCAGATTTAGCAAGGTCAGAAAAATACTCACAGGATTAAGTTATTAACAATTAAAAACTATTATTTCCTTAATAATTTACATATTTTATAATATGTAAGACCTGGAACTAAATTTTAGTAAAACCTTACCCAATATTAAAGTAGTTTTATATATTCTGGTTGGAATTCACAAAGAGGATTGAAGAAAAAAAGAATGCTATATGTATAATACATGTAATAAATATATGACAAAAATATCAATATATACCATATATAGAAATATAGGTGTATAAAAATATAAATATATATTATATATAGATATATAGGTGTATATTTAGATTTACATAATAAAACAATCTAAAACACCACCAATTACTTGTACAAAAGAACAACTTTTATTATTTGCAATGGACTGCATCCAGAATTTTGTTTTTGTTTTTTTTGGTTGTTCTCTTCAAAGTATTTCACAAATATATGAGGACAGAGATGTATGATTCACCTTTCAGGCTAAAATAAAAAGAATGCTCTCTAGCAACTCAAAGGAGACTTCATGGGCAACACTGACTTAGAGTTAAAAAGTGTTATGTGACAGGTCTACTCAGAGTGTAGTCTGTGGCCGGGATGCCAGTAGGTAAACTTTTTTTTGCAGATTTTGCAGATAAGTAGCTGGCACTAGAATGTAAATCAACTATATCACTAAGCACACAACTTAGTTCAGCTACCTTTTTTTTTTTTCCATTTCAATTTTTCAATGACACAAGAAATGTACTATATATATTCTGGCATTGCTCCTTATCTCATCACAGATGACATTTTGAATAGTAAGGTCATTTATTGAGCAGTCAATGAGAACATCAAGTTTAATAGAGAGAACTTTACTATATATACTAAAGTAGATTCTAGATGGCCTTCCAGTGTTAAGTGGTGAAAGAGAGAGAGAGAGAGAGAGAGAGGGAGAGAGGGAGGGAAGGAGAAGAGAATAAAATATAAAACAACTGGATGAAAATGTGTTTCCCTAATTTTAGAATAAGGAAGCATTTTTAACTGCAAAAACTGTAGAAGAAATAAAAAAAGAAAATATGAGATTTGACTACCAAAAATATCTGCAGGTCAAAAACATTAAAAACTAAGATTTCATTAACTAAAACAATATATTCAATACATTTGATCAAAAAAGTATGCCCTTAATATCAAAAGAATCCCTGAAAAATTAATCTCTGTTAGCTTGTTTCTTCCTCCTGTAAAAAGACAATAATAACAACACTTAGCTCAAGATTCTTGTGAGACTGGATTGGACATGAATACACAGTATCTGGTGCAATGCCTGCTGATAAAAGAAGACATTACTTTTGCTAGATAGTTTTAGCAACCTAATAAAAATATATTTTAAGACTTTAAAAATATTGTGTAATTGTGCACAAGTTCAGGTGGTCTGGTTCCTGCCCAGCTCCTGAGAAGCCACCTCTAGGCCACTGGAATCTCCTGCCTAATGAGAGTATATTTGTTTACCTGGTGGTCCTGGGGCATGTCAGCTAGTTGATATTAACAATGTGATTTGCAGTGGGGGAACTTGCACCAGCTTGATCTCTGAAGGGGCTGGAGAATGAAGGTCAGTCATGCCAGGACTAAACTCCAGTAAAAACCCTGGATACCGAGGCTGAGGTTAGCTCTTCTGGTTGGCAAAACTCTGTGTTTTCACACATTATTGTTGAGACAATTAAGCAGCGATTGCACAGCTCCAGTGTGGAGGACAAGTGGAAGCTTGTGTCAGGTGTCTGCTGGACCCTCTCCTCTGTGCCTTTTAATCTATATCCTTTCACTGTAATAAACTGTCATTGTGAGTAAAACAGCTTTGCCAAGTTTTGTGAGTCCTTTAGTGAATCACTGAACCTGAGGTTGATCTTAGGGATACTCTCTCCACCCACCATTAATATATTAATAATAAATTATGGCTTGAAATCAAAGTAAAATCTCTTATTTCAATAAACTGTTATTTATAAAGCTCATATAAAATATATAAAATGTAGTGAATATGTATATATATACATACTCAACAAACCCTGTCAAATTCATGGATAATTACTTGATATTTTTATTTATTAAAATAAAGTTTTAGCCTTTGTCACAACAAATTATAAAGATCTCATTTGTATTTCATAAGTATAGAAATACTCAATGTCAATAAAAATTTCATTCTTGTAATATTTTGCTTATAAGAAAAATAATCACTCCCTTGACATATTGTTTAAAAAGAAAAATAATTTTGAAAGGGAAATATAAAATGTTGGTATAAATCATTTTCCCTTTCTTGCTATGGATTCTAACTTTATGTATATAATGACATATAAGATTTTTTAAATTGATAATTTCCCAAAGGAAAAATTCAATATATTTTTGCTGATATTATTTAAGATTCCTTTGTAATAGTAAAAGAAGGGGATTTTTGTTTTTGTTTTTGTTTTGTTTTTGGTCGTTCTCTTCAATTACTTAAATTCTCACCTTGAGTCATTTTTTATTACTTGGCCCATACTGATTTTTCCAGTTATATGTGGTGTTGCTCTGGGAATTTCTAGAAATCCATCAAGGCAACAAACATAAGAACACTCATCCCAAATCAGTTTAGAAACATTTCATGCATGATTATAAAGTTATTCTTGAATTGACAAATTTAAATGGAATCATTCCGCCTCTCTAAAATTGTGGGTTACAGAATTATATGATCCATTTTCTGCCTATTTTAACAACTATCTGGGAAGAAGTTATAACCAAAAAAAAAAAAAAGAGAGAGAGCGAGAGAGAGAGAGGAAGAAGATGAAGAAAAAGAAGAAGAAAAGAATGAAATCCAAAAAGAAAAAAACAATAAGAATTTAATAGTTTTACTTAAATGGCTGACTCTTAATTATACTTCTAATTAAAAGAGCTCTCACTGATGTGTGTGTGTGTGTGTGTGCATCGGATCCATAGGTATAATTATCAAATATCTATAAAAACTTTCCTTATTTGAGAGGCTATGTATATATGCCCATTTAGAAAATTTCCTCTTCCTACATTTCTCTTTCATTGTGCTTTTATCTTACACTGGATGATGATGACCTAGTTTATAAAGATAAGCTCCCTCTTGTTTGTTTGTTTTTTATAAAAACACTATTATCCTCACTGCTAGTGTCTCCCACTCTCTAGCATCAAAAAAACACTAACCTCTACTTTTAAGACAAATATTGCTTACTAGAAGGGAGAACTTTTAGCAACTAAGTAGTTCAACATATATCACATGTGCTGGTCTTAATACATCAAGCATTACACATACCTTTGGCACATCTATATTGATTTTGGGTACAGTTCTATAAGTCAAATTAAATATTATTTTACTACCATTTTAGCCATTCCAACCCAAGTTCCTGGTTATAAACCAATGTTTCTACTACATAAAGCTCAAGTAGCCTTTCCTTAAATCACACCATTTCGTTTTTTCAGTAGTCGTAGGTTCTTCACCAAGCCTTTACATGTTGACAAAGTAACATGTATTGTGGTTGGTTCATTTAATTAGTGCTTTTCCTACATTGTAGAATACAACAAGATTGAAGAAAGTAATTTTACTTACCTGTTTTTAACAAGTAAAATAACTTTTTAAAGTGAACCCTCTGCTATTCAAGATACTTAAAGTTATTTAATGTCGTTGTCATAAAAAAACATTCAGATTGCTTGTATATCAAGCTGTTAATGCCTAGCTAAAGAGTGAAAATTATTATTATTCAGAAACTAACATTTAATTTATAAGACATATTTATGACTGATTTGCATTTATTGTCTTGAAATTTACCAGTAATAACTTTTTCTTGGCTTTAAACATTATTCTCAACATTTTTCATTCAAATGATGCAATTAAACTAAAATATCTTTAAATTATAAAAATCGTATTGGAATTAAGATTCTAAACCCCATCATTTCTGTGGTGCAATTTTGAATGAGGTTGCATTGTATATTTTCTCTAAAGAATAATGACTTTAAAGTGTATTTATCTTTGTTTCTCAGTTTCTTTTTTGAATAACAAACTTGTATTCTAGAGCACTCGACTGAAGACTCAAAGCCTGCGTGGGAGAAAATGAAAGTATATCTACACATTGAAAAAGTAACATGAAAAATCAATTACTGTTGATAATGTCCTATTTCTTGGATAGGTTTTGGGTACATGGGTATATTCAATTTTTTATTAACTCATTGATCATTTTCCTATACTTTAGTTTACTTAAATATAAAGGATTTTTTAAAAATCAAACTATTATGTCCTGTATTAATTACCTTTGAAGCTTTCTTATACCAATCAAATTTCACTGCCAACTTAATTTTACTCAATTGTCTACAGAAGCCAGGCATATAATGAAAGTAAAATGAGCTGGGTGTGTGATAACTAGAAAACTGTAGCCTGAGATAAGCTGGGAAAGATGAGTCCAGTCCACAGGGTACAGACGCTACTCAGCTCCAAAGAATGGTTGTCATATGGGACTGTGAGACTAGTGTTGCCAGGTCTGGAAATTTGAATTTTTATGTCAAATTTATACTTTTTAATGTTGGCAATTGATTCAATTTTTAAAACAATGTCAGCCAAACTAAATATGTCTTTGACCAAAGAAGCTTCCATAAAGATCACCTCCCTGAGAAGGACCTCACTAAACCTGAGTCCAATTAAAATGCTTTTCATTTGTATTGCTGATACTGCTACCTCTCAGGGAAGCCTACAGTCAACATTAAGTCTGATTCCCTAACCCATACTATCTCTGCTATATGATATTGCCTGCAAATATGTGCATAGTCCTTAGGTAATTTGAATCCCAAACCAACCTCATTACACAGGTATAATCCCCAATTTACTGATGAGGGACCTAAGGCCTAAAAGTAGCAGATAACTTAATGAATAAAATCAAAATAGTAGGACCTGAGTTAGATGACTTGAGTTCAAACCCTTCTTCCAATACTTATTATTTTTATAACTTTGGAAGGGTAAATTAACTTCTCTATACTTCAGTTTTCTTCCCTGTAAGATGGGTTCTCGAATAACGGTATCTCACAAGAATGTTGTGAGGATACATAAAGCATGCAGAAAGGTGTCTGGCACATAGTAAATGCTATACAAGTGTTGCTATTACTAATTATTAATGCTATTATTATTATCTGTAAAATGAGATCCTTGCTTTTTGTAAGTTTTAAATAAACCAATATATACAAAGTGCTTAGATTGTGCCTGAGACATAATTAATGTTCATAATAAATTAACTGTGTGTTCAGTTTCTCTTTCAAATCCATTACTCCTAAACCATGCAGATTAATTGCTTTATTCTACGTTGGGTAATAACAAACATAGGCTGAAAGTAATTTCACTTGACAAAGTATTTTCTTTGGATGTTTAAATAATACATAGTTTCGTCATGATTATTGCAATGTTTATCTCACTTGAAAATGTGTAGTGAAATCACTCATGTACCATGTGATTATTGTCCTGGTGAGGATTTTAATAATGTAATAAAATGTTATTCAAAATATCAGGAATGGTTACAACATTCAGAAGATACTCTTTAAATTTAGACGATCTTCTCTACTTCTTCTTATTTCTCTAATTTTTCAAAAACTTGAGCCCAAATTAAAAAATCAAAAGATATGCAAGTAATTCAATAACTCAAATTACATAGTTATATGCATAGCCAGAATTTTTACTTACTTGTGACCCATTTCATGAGCAATTGTAAATGCCAGATTCAGGCCATTGTCTTCAGCAATAATACATTTTCTCTTTTCACTACACATTCCACTCAAGTAAGCTATACCTAGAAAACACAAACACTAATTATCATATGTCAGAATTAAAATGCATATATTTACGTTAGGTATTAATAGAGGAAACAAAAAATGAAGAAACAAAAAAAGTCAATGTTAAAATATGATATCTAGCCATTACAAATGGAATTTTAGGAGAAAATACATATATATAAGTCACTCAATAAATTGTTAATATTCTTATCAATTTCGTATTTTAGATTAAATGATTTTATCAATTATCCAATTCTCAAAAGGCACACTGTAAGAATACATTTTATAAATATCACTTTTCATTGTCATTTAAGATAAATGGATAATTGTAGCTTAGAAGTATAAATAAAAAAGCAATGATTATGTTAAATACTTTTCAATTCTTGTGAAGAACCTAGTTTCAAAGAAATACCCTAAAATAAAATAAATTACATTCAGGACACTCTTGAACTTACACTTATATTTTGAGTTAATAAAATTTTGAAATTTGATTTTGTCAAACAGCCATTTTAACTAATAAGACATAAAAACTATCTGATATATAGAAAATCGAAAATGTTTCCTCTGAAAATTTCTTGGGTAATAAAATGGTCTGACTGCAAAGTATATATACTGAAATATTATTTAAGATAAAACTTCCAGCAAGATATTTGGTCTTTTGGTTGAAATTATCAATAAAGATGATATCTGAAATCACTGTCACTCTTTAAAGATTTATGTACTATTTGCCAATTAAGATAAATCTTTGAATAAATACCATTTAACACAAGAAATCATAATCTTCTAACTGTGTTTTAATTCATTTTCTAATAACAAAAGTTACTAAAATCACTTCTAGGATTTATTGAATTCACTGTTTTTTCTCTAATTCTCATATCTTTATAAACTACATTTAATCTTATTTTATGAATATATTAAGGCCTAGACAGGCAAAATGATTTACCAAAGATCGTATCACTACTAAATATAATAGAATGGTGGCGGGGGTGGGGAGGAGGCAGGACTGAACCCAACTTTGAGATCCTATACCAGGCAATGTTTATTTTGCTTCTGATAACAATTTAGTGCAGAGTTGCTAGTTAGCTGACTGCTTGTGAGTTTTCTCCTCTTTCCAGAAACTTAAAAAATAATGGTAAGGAATAATTAAATTCAAATAAAAGAATAAATCATCTTTCCTATGTTTGGGAAAGATAGAAGATCCACAAAGGTATATGAATTGATTAAGAAAAGCCACAGTCAAAATGTCAGGAGAGAAGGATTTTATGAGTGTGGTAGAACCCCAGAGAGTCTCAAGACTGAGGCACACAGAGTTTGAGACATTGCTGGAGCACTGAAAATGAAGATTAGTTGAAAGTATATGTGAAATCCCCAACTATTCATTCAAATTTTGGTGGAGAATGTCAAGGTCTGGTATTCACTGGCCTATCAGGAAAATAAGATATATTCTTTAAATAAAATGTAATATAAATATTATTTTTAAAATATAATGTTTAGCAGGAAGAAACTGCTAAGAGATGAACGATACACATCGATGTTATTTTCTCTGCATATTTAGAAACCAAGATTTTATAGAATTTAAATCTACATAGATGAAATGACTTCTCTATGAATGGATATGTGGATGGCTGAATAATGGATGAATAGACAAATGATAAGCCCTACTACTTCATTTGGCTTATTAAGGCAATTAAAATGAAATCAGGGTTAAATCTATCAAGTATGAAAAAAGGTGAAGGTAGAGATAAAAAAAAA